>NW_027313687.1:2500-20187 GCF_040954645.1 Diabrotica undecimpunctata
ACCTCATAATCCAAGAAATATGTTCCTATAAAAACCAACAGTCTTAAACTAAAGGAAAAATCCGGTCCGTCAATTTTTAGAAATCTGATTAGGCAACTAACTATTTCTATTGAAAACTGTGACGTATTTTTAATTACCTGACAATAATCCATTCTTCAAGGTCTAATGTTTGGTTGACATTACTATATACAACTATAAAAAAGTGTAGTAAAAATTTGGGTAATTAAATTTTTTAACATTATTTATGATAGTCAATAGTGATTTTTATAAATTTTGTTTTCTTTAAATGTATATTTATCCCATAGATATTACATGAATCGTTTAGATATTTTATCTATATTATTATTTTAGATATTGTATCATGCCCTGTAAATTATTCAAATTATCTGCAATTATAACCGTATCGGTGTAGCGCAAATTATTGAGAATCTCTCAATGATCTCTCATATATAGATTCTTGGAATAGGGTCTCACTAAATATATTAAACAGTATGGGAGACAATAGAGACAAAAAGGGTGAAATTATTAGCGATATGGACGAAATTAAGAGAACCTGGATGACATATTTTAAGGAATTACTAAACAAAGGGACACAACCACCATTACAACAACAGAGGCAGCAGCAAGCACGACAGGAGGTACAGCAACAAGAACTGGGGGAAGATGGAGAATAAAATGAACTAACTAGACCCCCAACGCTAGAGGAGGTCCAAACGGCAATCCACATACAAAAAAGCCATAAAGCACCGGGAATAGATAAAATACCGGCAGAACTACTCAAGCAAGGAGGAAGGAATTTGACACAACAGATGTACCAGCTAATACCAGAGATATGAATAGAAGAAGAAATTCCCCAACAATGGAAGAAAAGTATAATCTGCCCTATTCATAAAAAAGGAGACAAACTGTTGTGTCAGAATTATAGAGGCATCTCTTTACTTTGTTCGGGATACAAAATACTCACAAACACCATTAATCGTCTACATAGCTACATATAATGTCTACTAAATCTAATCGTCATAAAGACTACAACCTGTCACGGAAAAAATCATCGAGGAATATCAAGCAGGGTTTAGGCAAAATAGATCTACCATTGACCAACTACTTACAGTTAAACAAATACTAGCCAAAGCATAGGAATATGACATGGACGTTTACAATCTCTTTGTAGATTTTAAACAAGCCTATGATTCAATAGATAGAAAAATTCTACCTAATATATTGGAAGAATTTGGC
Organism: Diabrotica undecimpunctata; assembly: GCF_040954645.1. Taxonomy (NCBI): domain Eukaryota; kingdom Metazoa; phylum Arthropoda; class Insecta; order Coleoptera; family Chrysomelidae; genus Diabrotica; species Diabrotica undecimpunctata. Next base: position 3,737 of record NW_027313687.1, read on the forward strand.
ATACCATCAAAATTAATACGACTAGTGCAATTGAAAATGACAGAAACAGAAGCACAGGTATGTATTTAGGGACAGATCACTGATGCGTTTACGATAACGCAAGGACTGAAACAAGGCGACGGACTAGCTCCAATGCTCTTTAATCTTGTTCTTGAATATGTAAATAACATACTTACAAACAAGTCTACCCAATTAGCAGCATACGCAGATGATATAAACATAATGAGCAGAACAGTGAATACAGCGGAAGAAACCTACGTTGAGTTGAAACAGAGTGCAGAAGCAGTAGGGCTAGCAATAAATACAAATAAAACAAAACTACTCATACAAACCAGATCAAATAGAGCGGTGCAACAACACTTTATTGACGACATAGAACATGTAAATAGATTCACATACCTAGGAATGGATCTGGTCGCAAGCAATGATGAAGAACCGGAAATAAATAGAAGGCTTATGCTGGCAAATAAAGCCTAGTTCGCGATGGGCCACATATTCAAATCGCGAGACGTACACCGGAAAACAAAACTCCGGGTCTATAAAACAATAATCAGGCCCATAGTAAGTTATGGTTGTGAAACATGGGTGGTGACACAGAAATCTGCGAATGGCTTAGATGTGTTTGAAAGAAAAATATTACGTAGGATACTGGTCCCAATAAGTGAAAACAACAACTGGCGAATTAGGTATAATAGAGAAATATACGAGCAATATAGCGAACCAACTCTAGTACAATACACTAAACTGCAGAAATTACGGTGGACAGGGCACGTGGTTCGCATGCATGAGAATAGAATCCCCAGAAAATTACTAAATGCAAGAATGCAGGGAAAAAGACCTGTTGGAAACGCGCTATCTCAGAGTAGACGAAGTCGATGAGGATGCCAGGAAATGCCTGGGAACGCGTTTATGGAAAAGAACAGCAGTAAATCGAGATGATTGGAGAAGCCTGTTGAAGGAGGCCAAGGCCCGATTTGGGCTGTAGTGCTAGATGGATGGATTTGAGACAATACATTTCCTGTCAACTCCTCTAGTTATTTTTACTTCTTCTGATAATTCATTACCTATATTTATTTTGGCTTATTGGTTCCAGTATAAATGCGTAATTATTCTATTATAATTTTATGTTCATCCATATCTTTTCTCATTAAGATGTCAATAAGTTTGTCAAGTTTAACCTCAGCAAATGCTTTCTTAAAGTCAATAAAGCCTGTATATTATTCATGTCTTGCTTACCATCCAAACATCCCTGCATTAGCACATTCATATCAAACAACTCCTCTTTTGTTCCAGTTCCATTTCTAAATCCCAGTTAAGACTCCCCTATTTTTATATCTAATTGTTTGCATATCCAGTTTTGTATGATTTTAGAAAAAAATTTTAGTACGTGATTCAATATGTTTTGTGTTCCAAACATTCTTTAGCATTATTCTTTTCTGGTATTGGTACAAACGTTGATGTCAGTCACTTTTTCGATATTATGCCCGTCGAATATATATGTTTTCAAGTTTAGTGTACATTGTCCTGCAGGTGATCTAGCTGTGAATATTACTCAAGCCTGTAATTTTTTAAATTTATATTAACATGATAATATTCCCAATAATCGCAATGTTTTTGGATTCAGTTTTTTCTAATGTTAGGAAGCTAAATATCTTAAAGCAAGCGATCCATTTGAAGATCCTAGCATCCATCATGTTGGTTATGAATATTGCTTACGCGCTATCTCAGAGTAAATAAATAGAAGTTGGTTTATGATAAGTTAATTTATGATTTTCGAAATGGCGATTACATAGCACTTAACAACTTCCTTTCTTCCATAGATTGGCAGGTATGTATGGTTAATGATATTGATATAGATATAGAACTTCAACTATTCCCAAGTGGTTATCTGCTAATCTTAGAAGACTGACTCTGCAGAAAAAGCATGCTTACTATATTTATGTTCGTTCTGAAGCTAAACAACTGTCTGAAATTTGCTTCAGTAACTATATCAAAGGTATAGATACTGGCCTTAAAAATAACCCAAAATCATTTTGGAAATACATCAATGGTAAGCGATCTAGTCATAACCTGACTAACTCCTTATTTTATTAAGTCGAATGAGTAAGAAATGGTCAAGACATAGCTAATTTATTTATGAACTTTTTCCAAACTGTGTATTCAGCAAATAACAACAACCTTCACGTATCTATCCATCCATTAGAAAGCAACTTTAGTACAAATATTTGTCCTTCTAAGATTATCATAACTGATATTTTTAATGGCATAAGTGCCCAATAGCTTACCGCTGCTCCAGATGGAGTACCTAATTTTTTATTAAAAAAGTGTGTCTCTACCCTTGTAATGCCATTTGTTGTATTGCTTAATAGATCTCTGGAAACCTCTTGTTTCCTTCTTCATGGAAAGAAGGTTATATGTTCCTATATTTAAAAATAGTCAGAAAGACAATATTGAAAATTATCGTAGCATTTGTATACAATCTGCAATCCCTAAGTTCTTTGACTGTCTTATAACAAAGCAACTTTCTTGGTTCTGTAAAGGCTTAATATATCAATCATAACATGGTTTTCATAGCAAAAGATCGACTGCAACAAACTTTTGTTTTGCTATCAATCTGATATATTATCTCAAATAGAAGACCGTCAATAGGTAGTTGCAATATACAACGATTTTTACAAAGCATTTGATCGTGTAGATCACCAAATACTTTTGGGCACATTAATTAATGTAGGCTTTCATGTCAGGTTCGCTAAATGGATTAAAAACTCTACATCATCAAAGAGGCAAGATAGGTTGCCATCTGTCTGACAGTATCTCAGCAATATCTGGAGTTCCTCAAGGTGGCCACACTTCTCCACTTCTTTTATTATCTTTGTTAACGACAGCACTTCCTGTTTCGTAAATATCAAATGTCTAATGTTGGTAGACGACTTGAAATTTCGGAAAGTTATAGATACCCTAAAAGACTAAGCTTTGTTGCAAGATCAATTAGACCGGCTACAAAATTGGGGCAATCAGAATAAACCCCACTTTAATGTAAAAAAATGTTGTTTTTCTCGTAAAGTCCTACCTCACGAAATATACCCACTACGTCACATATATCTTACTCCAATGCATTAAACAGTTTCAAATATCCTTCAAAAGACCAAGGTATTATACTTTCAACCATACAAGGAATAAAAGTTTTCGAATATGTAAAAGCTGTTGGATCAATAGTACAGCTCAAAAATGTTGTTTGGGCATCCAAAATAGCAAACAACCGCGTCTGCATCTACCTTTCCTCTAAATATGTAGTTCATCAATTTCTTAGCTATATATACAAGCCACAACTATATAAATATTGATGGTAACCAGATTGAAGTAAGAAGACTTATAACCCCTGCCCAGAGACTCATCATATCTAATGTATGTCCTACTATAGCACCTAATAGCATAATTGAAGAGCTCTTAAAAACTATGGGTATAAAATCCAACTCCAACATGACGTTTCTACGAGTAGGCATGCAAGACTCAGAATACAGCCACGTACTCAGCTTTAGGAGGAAAATTTTCATAAGTCCTTTAGAAAATGCATCAATTCCTGACTCATTTCAAATCTCATTCGACAATACATCATATCGACTATACATTTCCATAGATGGTTTAAACTGCTCCAGATGCAAGATTGTCGGACATCACGATTCTGACTGTCCTTCTTTATCATCATCAAGCAACTCAATTAATCAAATGGAAACTGACCACCACGTGAATATACATAACTCTACCAATGAAAAATATAATCAGCTACAAGATCAACCACGAAACCAATATCAAGAAGATACCGAAACATTAATGGAACCAGAACCCAATACCATACAAAATCACGCATCAGCTACAAAGGACCAAACCACTTCCTCACAAACCAACAATGAATTACAAATTTTGAATCAACCAAAAATATCCCAAGATAATTCCTTAGTAATTGAAAGCGATAGAAAAACCACTGAAATTACTACTGCAACTAAAAGACAAATATCCTCTCCTAAAATTCTTGAAAATGACCTACCTATTAAAGAATTGAAAAATTGAAAATAGAGACCTTTCGTTTACACTTACTTTTCATGAAATATGTGATTTTCTGGCAAATTCCCTTCACTCAAAACATCCTGAACGCATTGTTAAAAATTATTACGCGCTATCTCAGAGTATAAAAGAAATTTTAAACTTTATATATTCTCAAATACAAAATAAAACTTTAAAAAACAATATCACCAGATTGAAGAAGAAGCTGCTTCTCAACAGTTCTTCTTCTACTGACGAAACTGACTAAGAATCAAGTTCTCAACAATAAATAGTTCATCAGCACATTCATATTAAAGTGGAACCCCAAGGAGGCTGCTCCAATGTGTACCAAGTGCAACACTCAGTTGTCAGTGAAACTTATAATTGTTGAGTGTCCAGTGTACCATAACGAAAGAATCGCGTGTGCCCTTAGTGATAATTTAAAAAGTATACTAACGTCAAATTTACAGTCTTTATTAAGTTATCTTAAAATGATTAAACTATATACCAGATTGTAAAAAATATTTTTTTTAGGTAACAATATATATCCTACTGTTTAAATAAAAAAAAAATTAGTAAGTAACCGAATAGAAATTTAAAAATGAATATTAACGTTTGTTCTCATAGTTTTCTCTGTCCTTGCAAACTTCGGAAATATTAATCAATATTAAGACTTTTCGGCGCCGCGGGTAATCCCCTTAAAATGAAATCATGACACAACACTGTTTAGTCGGACTATAGTTTGCTACCTGTGCCTTGTAGAGTTTGTTGGCACATACTTTCAGCTAATAGGTAACTAATCACTTAGATCTTCTCCGGTAGGTAGGCAATATAGGGCGGTACTACGTGATCATTTTGAAAGTTAGAAGGTGCTCGAAGATTATTGTTTTATATAGGTACTCATAGGTACCCGTATCGGTCGTTGAAAGCTGGGAAATTTATTACTTAGGTGGCTAATTTTAGTAATATAAGAGGTTGTTATACTTCGTAAAAAGATATATTATTCTTTCAACTTATCACCTTGTCGTAAACACATTTTTTTATTGAAATAAAACGCATTTATGAGTTTATAATGATAATAACAAACAAAATCACACTTTGTAAATACTGAAGTGCAGTAATATACACAAGACTGACTAGGATTTATAAACAAACAGTGGTACTGGTTACTCATTTTGTTATTTTTTTGCTGAATTTGGGACGATATCCTGTTCAACTTAATGCAATTTCCTAACTGACTCTTTCACGTTGTCTCTTATGTTTTTAAGAGTATCTTTAACAAAAAGGTGTAACAAATGTCTTAAAAAAACTGTTTTTTCTTTAATTACTTGTTTAAAAGTATATCAAACTTAAATTTACACAGATTATAATATACCAAATAAAACATTTTCTTGGAATCCCTTGAATATATCTATATTGGAAGTCCACACAGATCTATACAGTTATCTGCGATAGTTCAAGAGTTCTTTATAGTTACGTTTTTTACGTTTTATACTTTTTTGCTATTTGCTATTGCTTTTTTTGTACATTTTATTGATCCATCATCCATTTCTTTCAGTAAATATATAACCCCAATGTTAATTTACGGTCCAGATGCATATCCACTTACTTCATATCTTCTTCTGGTTGTTCTTAATTGATTATTTAATTTTGGAGGATATGTGTCTTTTGAATTAGTAAAGGATATATGTAATGACTTCGCCCTATAAATTTTATTTCGCCATTTTTTAAACAAATCTGTTTTATTAAGATTAATTATAGTGGCGGCCATAGCTCACTGGCTTACCCTGCTGAGGAGAAAATGGAAAAGTGTGAGAAGTGTTGGACTTGCCGCTCCGCTAGCTCTGGGAACTGGGGTGTTCAAAAAGCTCGCGGGGGGCGTTTAAAGACAGGAGCTTCAAGGTCGTAGTGTTTGGAAAGTGCGGTAAAGAGGTGAGTGTGATTAAGCCCAAGGTGAGAAATGGAGCGGTGATTGTATAGAAGACGAAGGACAAAACGTATGCCGAACTTCAACACAGACTCAGGACGGGCCGGTGTGATAGGAGTGATATTATTATCAAGAGAGTACGAAAGACAAGAGAGCAAGGCGTATTCCTCGAGCTGGAGGGTAGTATTGAGGTGGTAAAAAGGGCCAAAGAAGTTGTTTCCTCGAGTCCTTCCTGCGTTGTGAAAGTGAAGACGACCAAAGGTGATACAGCGAGGAGAAGACTTCTCTTGATAGGTATGAATGCGGTCACGACAGCCAAGGACGTCACTGACGTAATCGAGAGTGTGCAGGCAGTAATGCGTCATGCAATGTGTTAGGAATCAGGCCTTCACAGAATGGCTTAAACGCCACTGTGGAGGTCGATGAGAATGTTGCGAATGTATTGCTGAAAAAGGAACGACTGAAGGTTGGCTTTGTAGAGTGACTTGTACAAGGGAGAAAGTGCTTATCCTGCGATGCTATAGGTGTGAAGCCTATGGACATATCAGGAATGAATGTAAGGAAGAAGAGCGCAATGGATGGGATGTAGCCAAGAAGAACACATTCTCCAGGAATGCACGGTCAAGACAGTGTTACATGAACTGTAATGTAAAGGGTCATTTGAATGGGTCAAGAAACTGCCCTAAGTTCAGATACCTGGTCGACGAAGCCAGACGTTGCTCCGGAAGTGGGGCCTAAAGAAGCGCGTATCCTTCTATCGACGTGGCAACGAATTGCGGTGCTGCGGAGCTGAGGATTCTTCAGACCAATGTGGACAGAGCGAGACTATCACACGATCTTGCTCTGGCTTCCGACGTTGAGGGTAGATATAATCTTTTGGTGGCGGCGGAACCTAACCCCATGTTGGTCAGGAATCGAGGCTGGTATGTGAATGACGCTGGTGTCGTCGGTGTGCATATCTGTAATCGTAAATTAGGAGTGTATGGGATTGACGCTCATATGAGCTATATATCGGGGAGAATAAAGAGACTGAATATAGTCTGCTGCTATATTTCACCGAATCTAGTGGTAGGTGAGTACGAGTCTAGGTTAAATGCAATTATAGAAGAGGTTAGGCAACTGGATATCGAGTGCGTGGTGCTCGGCTACTTCAACGCAAAATCACTAGATCTAGTGGTTTTAAACACAGGTTTGGAGCCAACATTTGTGAGAGGCGAATCCAGATCGTACATCGACGTCACCCTCGCTACGCGGGGAACCGCTTGATGTGTTAAGGACTTTGCAGTATGGGTGGAGTATACCGGCATGGAACATCAATTCATCGGCTTCTCGATTGATAAGAAAGGGGACATTGGGGGTAGACCCAAACTTTGCCTGTCGAGGTGCCGGAGATATCAGGTGGATTTTGGTGTATATGATGAGAGTATTAGATGGGAGGTACATGGGTCTTGATAAGTAGTTTTTCAGTACGATTATCTCCAATTTGGATAGAGGCTACTTGATAGTAATATAAGTATTTTAGAAGTCTTATATCGTAGTGTTCGTAAAAGTATCTTAAGTGTGCGACTCGAACCAATCATCTGGTATTATTCCTTCGTTGTAAATTTTGTTAAAGAAAGTGCTTAAATAGGCAATGTTTTCCTCGTCCAACTGTTTAAGTAACTGAGCAGGTCCAGGTGCTTTATTATTGTTGGCTTGTTGTATTGCTTTTCTGACTTCTGATTTCAGTATACTGGGACCTCTGTCTAACTGGTGGTCACAGGTAGTATTTGTATGTGTATCATTTTCTTGAGAAGCATCGTCAAAAAGGTCACTGATGTATCTTCTCCCATTCTTTGTACTCTTGTTCGTGATCACAAATTTTTCCGTCTGTATTTTAAGTACGTGAGCATTTTTCAGTTTCCTAATTTCGGAGGTATACTTAAGTTTCTTATGATGGATGAAATTGACGTGTTTTTTTAAGGTCTTCTATTTCTACACATAAATTCTCGAGCCAAGATTCTTTGGCTTGCTTAATTTTTCTTTTGTGAATTTGTTGATTTCGCTGTATTTGTTTATATTTCCGTCGAAATTCCATCTGGTCTAGGATTTCGTATGTCATCCACTCATTTTTTGGCAATATTTGAGATCTTTTTAAAGACTCTCTTACTTCCTCGTAAATCGAGTTTTGTAGAGGTTATATAGCTAATAAGAAAAGTCCAAAATAGGAAAGAATTGGAGTAGTTATCGCCAACCTCCGCTGAGAAAATTAAAAAAGACTTAGCGTTTCAAACTCTTACCATATAGACTGCTGATTAAAATCTTAAAAAATAACTCTTTCGAGGTCAGTGTTTAATGTTCTAACAAAATCCATGACAACATATTTCTAGAACTAAGTGAATTAAAAACATAGAAGAAGCCGTTGAACTATAATAGCTGTATACCACCTAATTTATAGAGGCAGTTTTTCGACGCCTTGGCGTTTGTCGGAATAAATAAATGATTAAGAACAAAACTATAAAAAGTAAAGAAAAAATCCAAACAATGTTTACGTGATTTATGAGGTTAAATCCAAAAAGAATCAAATTAAAATAGCAAATAAGACGATATAAATCATAATTTATGACAAAAAAATGTTGGCGGAATGAATTAATGTAATAAAAATACAATGCCAGCTTATAAAGATCAATATACTTAATATAAATCTTTTTCGGGAGCAACAAAGACATTATACTAAACATTGATTGATATTGTAAACTAACTTTATTTTGTTGCTTATTTTTGTATTTTGTTGACTTTTTAAACATTTATTACAGCACTTTATTAATTATTATTACCGTATTATATGTATTTATCCTCTAATTCGGACAAAGAACGGAGGAAAGAATAGCTTTCTATAATTAATTGGGTGATATACAGGGTGTTTCATGCAAAACGCACACTAGACTTATCTTTTAAATTATCGGATTTAAAATCTGAAAAATTTCTAAAGTATTTTCAACTGATTGCCAACTTACTATATTTTTTTACGGCAGATTATATTTAGATTCAAGATTTCTGTTCTTAACCCAAATATTTAGTACCTACCTCGATTTTGCCTACAGGGTTCGGCATTAGTGCGTGGAAGTCCGTTTACTCATTTTTCGTAAGAAATATGAAAAAAATAATTCGTGTAAAAGTTGCATCATAGATAGGACCAGAATTTAAAAATATTTTCAAATATACAAGGCCATCCATATTGACGGGGTGGAACAGATATTTTTCTTTTAATGGAACACCCTATATATTTTTACATTTTTGGGCTTTTCTCGATGTTCTGGTTTTTCAATATAAGGATTTGGCTATACGAGGTAGTTTAAAAGATATTTACGTTTTTTTTAATAATTTCGTAGCAAAATTAACACCCCCTAGAATTGTAGAGATTTGACACCAAAAAATAAATTTATATTAATTTTTGTTTTATTATACTATACTATTGTCTAAAATTATTAACATAACGAAGTATTTAATTTTTAAATATTCGAATTTAAATATATTCGTAATATTTTACATATTACGAATATCGTAATAAAAATTACGATATTCGTAATTTTTGAGCCAAACATTTATTACAACCAAAATTATGAGCAATTTTAGTAGGCTGGCCATGATAAAATGCATAATAATATAAACTGATCCTTAATTTGTTAGTATTTAATAAGATATCAAAGTACCTATGTAGCTAAAATTGTTGGTATGTAAAATATTAATAAAAACACACATTTGACAATTAGTCATTGAAGATAATAGGTATTTGCATCGCACTCGTTATACAAAATCTAAATTGTATGCCCATTAACAAATCAACTATCAACAATTCAAAAGAGCGACTAACTAGTTAATACTATCTATCTATAAAAGGATTTTTACAGCTGTCGCCGCCTTCCTTCTTTCAGCCAACGTCTCCAGTCCTTTCTGTTCTGCCATTCTCCATCTCTAAGGTCTCGTCTTTCCATGGCCTCGTCCACTTCATCCCTCCATGATCTTCGGGGTCTACCTCTTTTCCTCCTTCCTATTGGGCTCCAATCCGAAATCTGTGCTATCCACCTTGTATGACCTATTCTTCTCACTATAATATCATTATACTGCGTACCAAGGTGTTATAAATTCTCTTCTTTGCATTTTTCTTAATCTATCCATCCCACAGTACCCCGTTCATTTGTTTAATACATGTTCTTGTCTGTGCTAATCTGCTGGTTATCTCTTGCTCGGTGGTTCCATTTTTTGAGAGTATGAATCCTAAATATTTGAATTTGTCAGTGCCGTTAATTTCCCTATTATCGACCATTTCCAAGTTTCTCATTGGTTCTTGCTCTGTTGTTAAATATTCGGTCTTTTGTACTTTGTGTTGGGTATTTCTTTTCTCAAGTTTCCCCAAAGCTTCTAATGCTGCCTTTTTTATGCTGTGTTTGACGTGCACGTACGTTTCTTTGACGTTTCTGAAACCGAAATCCTGTAACTTCTGGTCCAGTCTTCTCTGGTATAGGTTCCTTATGGATTCCTCTTGAAGTAAATTTATGTTGAACTTCATTTCTTCTTCTTTCTGTTCATTTTCTACTTGGACTTCTTCGTGTTCTTTCTTCCTTCTAGTTTGGATGTTCAACGTGTAGGGAAACCTCATTTGTGAAATTATTAATCGGTGGTCAGTGCCACATTCGGCTCCTCTCTTTACTCGTGTATCTCTAATTTTAATAGTACTACTTTTGCTGATAATTATGTAATCGATAATGGATCTGATGTTTCTTGTTGTTTGTACATACGTGTATTTATGTATGTCCTTATGTCTGAAAAAGCCGTTAGTAATTTTCAGATTGTTCAGTTCGCACAGGTGAATTAGTCTTTCTCCATTATCGTTTGTCACATCTCTTCCAAAACGGCCTATCGTGCTATCATTTTGTCGTTTTCCTGTTCTTTCATTTAGGTCCCCTGCTATTATTATTTCTTGTGTTGGTCTCACTTTTCCGATCTCTTCTTGTAAGGTATCCATGAACTGATCCTTTTCTTCTACCAGACTGTTATCTGTAGGGCCGTATACTCCCAGTATCACGATTTGCCTGCCATAGATTTCCATGATGAGTTTTACTATTCGTTCATTTATGGGTTCCCATGTTTTTATTGTTTTTACCCATTTTTTCTTGACTAGTATCCCCACTCCGGCAGCTGCTCTTTCTTCCTTCTTTTTCCTGCTCCAACAGTAGAAGATGTCATCTACAAATTGTGTACCATTTCCCTTTTTCTTGGCCTCAGTTGTTATCAAGATACCAAGGTTCATCCTCTTAAATTTCTTTATCACCTCTTTGTCCTTAGTTCGCCATCCTTGGATGTTCCAGGTGCTACACGTGATTTCCCTCTTTCTCTGTTTCTCTTTTCGACGTTGGCTAAAATTTAAGACTGGGCTTCTCTTACCAAAAGCAGAATTCCCCTCCCGTATCCGATGAGGCTCCCTCCGTTGGAGGTGTGAATTACCACCCGGGGAACTATATTGTTATTTTTCATCCTGCTTCTTATATTTTTGCCTTTCGTTGTTTTTGCATGTGCCAGGATGCTAAAGCCTGAAGCCGAAACCCCCACTTTGGAGGACCTGCACTTTCAGCTGCCCATTCTGGATCCGACGCTGTTTGCAGCCGCCCACTCTGGATCAGACGCTGCGTGATTCTATACAAACCCTAAAATCCGTGGTCGCCACTTCCGACATCCTCACCGTACTGAAGGTCTCCCTCTACGCCGTGACTGCCGTTGTGGTCTTCATGGACCACGTAATCCTGGACAAGGGACCCTAAGCAGGTACTAGTTTCCCGGGTCAGGAAACACCTGGAATCTGTGGGAGGCAGGAAATGATTCATTTTTTCCTGATAGGACTATCCAAGGAATTCCATGGAGTTCCTACCCACTACCCACACTAGTTAATACATACATCTCATACTTTCGTTTCTAATTCTCTCTTTTATATCTTTTTAAGTTGTAACTGGTATTTTATACACCTTATTTTTTATTTAGCCCAGAAAATAACGTCTAGCTTGTTTAACTCTGGAGATTGTGAAGGCCACCTTCTCGCTCATTTCCTTAAATATGCACATTATTTTACGTACGTTCAACGATACTACTTCCAACAACTCCGGCAATTCTTTTTCCAAAAAATGTAGATACATTTTTCGACTTAAGTACCTAATCCTCGAAAAAGAAGGGTTGTATGGCATAATTTCCAGAAATTCCAACCCAATGATCATGTTTAAATGTGGTGAAAATGTTGTGTAAATTAGAAGTTGAGTAATAGTGGAAAATGAACACCTTTTTTAAGAAGAAACAGAGTAGAAAATGGACGTGGGTTAGTCCAGATGGAAGAACTAAGAGCGAATATGATTATATAATAACAGACAAAAAGCAAATTATTCAAGATGTCACTGTACTTAATAAACTATCAGTAGGAAGCGACCACAGACCAGTAAGAGCTAGAATAACGATAAACCTACAAAAAGAAAGAGCAAAGATGATAAACAGTGGTAAACGCATAGTTTGGAATTCACCAAATCAGCCAGAAGCGTACATAAAAAATATAGCAGAAACTTTACAGAGTAATAATCCCAAACCTCTAAGTATCGACGATCATAATAAATTAATTACAGACTCGGTTAGAAACGCACAACTCAAATTCTGCAAGAAAAATTACACCAAAAGTGAAAAGATTAGCAAAGACACAAAAGCTCTCATGGAAATACGACGAAACCTAAGCGAGAAAGAAAAGGGAAACAAAGAAGAATATAGAAAACTAAATAAAAGAATTTCAGCGGATATTAGAAGAGATATAAGAAGATATAATACTAATGTAATTACTCAAACAGTAGAAAAGAACAAAGGTTTAAAGATAATGAAAAGAGAACTCACACAAAGTAAAAAAGAAATATACAAGCTAGAAGATAAAGACGGAAAGGCAACAACAGATAAACAAAACATTCTGAAAATAACTAGAGAGTTTTATAAAGACCTCTATACCAGCCAAAGATCACAAGAAAATTTACCGACACGAGTAAAAACTCTCATAAATCAGGGATCGGAAATACTTTTACCCATTACTGTGTCAGAAGTAAGATCAGCTTTAAAGGAAATGAAGAACCATCGATCGCCTGGTGACGATGGACTCGTTATTGAGGCAATTAAAGCAGGAGGAGAGAAAAACTATTAAAATCAGTAAGCGAACTGTTTAATAAATGCTTACATGCGGGTACGATTCCTAAAGACTGGAACAATGCAGTGATAGTCTTGTTACACAAAAAAGGTGATATTACTAAATTAGAAAATTATAGACCCATCAGCCTCTTGACACATATGTATAAACTCTTTATGAAAATCTTAACAAAGAGACTAACACCTAAACTAGATTTCTATCAGCCCAAAGAACAGGCAGGCTTTAGGAGAGGATATGGCACAAATGACCATTTGCACACCATAAAGATCTTAATTGAAAAATGCATCGAGTACAACATACCACTGGTTCTTGCATTTGTCGATTACGAGAAGGCTTTTGATACTGTAGAGTTTGAAACCGTACTGGAAGCCCTAAATCAAAGCCGAATAGATTACAGGTACACGTCACTAATCAAAAACATCTACGAGAATGCTACATCAAGTATACGACTACACGAAGACACAGAAAAATTCAGCTTAGGTCGAGGAGTAAGACAAGGAGACAATATTTCACCAAAATTGTTCACGGCAGCTCTAGAGTCAATATTTAAGAACACCCAATGGCAAGATATGGGCATCAATATAGATGGAGAAAGATTAAATCATCTGAGGTTTGCAGATGATGTCGTATTAATCGCAGATAACTTACAGGGTACGGTTTCTATGCTACATTCGCTTAAAAGTCTGTCTGAAAGAGCAGGATTAAAGATAAACTTTGAGAAAACTAAACTTATGACAAATCTCGTAATGAGTGGAAATATAACTATCGACAATAATACCATACAACAAACAGACACTTACAAATATCTGGGACACGAGATCAAAATAAACAGAGACAATCAAACAAATGAAATACAGAGGCGAATAGGCCTGACATGGGCAGCATTTGGCAAACTAAGCCATATTCTAAAAAGTTCAATTCCCATGTGTCTCAAGCGAAAAGTTTATAACCAATGTGTTTTGCCTGTACAAACTTATGGAGCAGAGACTTTAACACTCACGCAGAAATCTGCGAATAAACTAAGAGTTACACAACGAGCCATGGAACGTGCAATGCTGAATGTGAGCCTCCGAGACCACATAACAAACCGACAAATCAGGCAAAGATCAGGAGTTCAAGACGTCATCGAAAGAACCACGAGACTTAAGTGGAACTGGGCAGGACACTTAGCCAGAACACAAGATGGACGATGGACAAGACGAATTATGGAATGGAGGCCCAGAAATTATAAAAGAAGCCGAGGACGACCACCGACTAGATGGACCGACGACATAAAAAGAGTAGCGGGAAACTGGCTACAAGCGGCCCAGTGTAGAGAACACTGGAAAGAACTGAGGGAGGCCTATGTCCAGCAGTGGACGGGATTGGCTGATTGATGATGATGAATAGTGTAAATTATGTCGGGTTACAATACCATTCTTGTGAAAAGTAACTTCATCTCCACATAAAACGTATTCGAAGAAATATGCATCATTATGAATTTGTTCCTGCGCCCACCAATAAAATTATACTCTTATTATAGTTATCCTCATTAAGCTCTTAGTGCAACTGTGCATGATATGGATTCATCTTGTTCTTTTTAAAAAATTCTTCCTACACTTACGTACTATACCTAGTGATCTAGATTGTGATGAATTAATCATATAACAGCGATACATAGGTAATAGGCTCGAGGTCATCGTTACTCAGTCCGAGTAGATAGTAAAAGATACTAAACAACAAAGAAAGGAAATTAAGGAAGAGAACAACTCTTCAAAAAAGAAATTGCGCCATTCTTTTTAAATGTTTCAATCCCAAAAAACAGAAATGGGATATAGACAAACCAAAGAGAAAAATGAAAATATCGTTAAAATAAAAAAAGCAAATCCAGGCAAAATTTAGGTAAAATATTTAGATAAAGTAAATAAACATCGTATGAAACATATTAGATATTGATAAAGTTATTATCATAACACATGAGAGACGTCTTAGTTCTCGATCTCTTAAGTTAACTACTTATTAAGTCCTTTCTTTACTGGATTCGTTAAAAAAACTACTAAGTAACGTACTAAGATGCGAATTCGCAGTGATACCAAGGTCTACATTATTTAATTTATTTTATTCATTTTTAATAGTTTTTGTTCGATCAAATTTCTCGTACATTACGTGTTTAGTCCATTGGCAGTGTTCTAGTAAATTTTGAAAAGCTCCTGTTCTTGGTTGTCTATGTGGGAATTGCTGATAATAAATTCTTGTTGCTAGTAGCACATTTTTGTTATACTCTCCTGGGATCAAAACCATAAATTCATGTTAGTAACAGAGCAACAGATTAGAATTAGAATAGTCTAATGTTAAACTTTTCCGCAAGTTTAGTGTCATTCTCATAGCCGACTAGGTAGAATAATGTGTGTTTTTATTAACATTTTCCACCCCAACAATCTTAAAAACTTAGGTATTTTGATATCCCATCCAATATTAACAAATTAAGGATCAGCCTAGATTATTACGTATTTTTTTCGAAAAATTATTTTTGCTTAAATATTTTCACAGTCGAACCAATAAAATTTCACCTAATTTTATTGGTTCAGATCAACAACCGATCAAATTTTTATGCTAAAACAAATCCTGACCAATTGCTATGAATACAACATTTCAGCACAAGTACTTTTCATTGATTACAAAGCTGCCTACGATACAATAGACAGAAGCAAGTTAATAGAAACACTAAAAGAATTCCAAGTGCCAGAAAAAATAATAAGATTGGTAAAAACGACAATTAGACAAAACATTTGTGCTGTGAGATGCAACGGTACAGTCTCAGAAGAATTCGAAGTGAAAAAAGGTGTTCGCCAAGGAGACCCGTTGTCTACATTGCTATTCAATATAGTTCTAGAAAAAATTGTAAGGATTAGTGGGATAAATAGGTCCGGAACTATTTTATACAAGGAGCACCAATGCTTAGCATACGCTGATGATGTGGTTTTCATTGCAAGAAATGGAAAAGAACTATCAAATATAACAAAAAGACTGATTCGGGAAAGCTCTAAAATGGGACTGAAAGTTAATATTAATAAATCGAAGTACATGGAGATCTCGAGCAAAAAAGGAATAAGCAACAGGGGATCCTTTAAATTGGAGGTGGAGAATGGATCAGTTGTAGAATTCGAGAAGGTGGATGAATATATGTACTTAGGTACTCTTATTGATCAGACATGTAAGGAAGAAACTGAAATCAACCTGAGACTGACCATATATATATATATACATATATACTATATATATATATATATATATATATATATA
>NW_027313688.1:0-20178 GCF_040954645.1 Diabrotica undecimpunctata
CGCGCTATCTCAGAGTCTATTTCTGGATTCTTCCGGTCCTAATTGGTAAAGCGTACTCGCTGGTTGTAGGACGGAGAGTATTAGTCATTTTTCGGAGTCACGCATTTTGTGTTACAAACTTACAAATTACTACTTCTGCGAATTAAAAACAATGTGGTGCCAGTCGGGTGGTTTATTTTTACCGGAAATGGAAACAAACATTCTTGCATAAACTTATTAAAACTATATAAAAATAGAATATGATAAAATATTTTATTTTGCAATTTATAAAATATTTTATGGAATCAGTAATAAATGTTAGTGAAATCAAGACATTTCTGATCTTTATAACCAAACATGTAGTATTGTTTTCGTTATAAGTTCTCAGTTATTCTCTTGAAATTAAAAATATATAAGTAACTGAAATTATACAAATGTAAAACGTTATATTTATCGAGTACCGGGTGGTCCAATAAGGCGATATCTCGGCTATATATCAGAAACTATTCATGTTATAACTTTAGGAGAAAAAATTCCTTATTAAAAGTGGCCAAAAAAAATCGCTGGAAATAACTTTCAAGTTTCTGGGTTAACCGCTAGGGGGCGTAATCTGTGAAGAAAAATTGAAAACCAGTTTATTGTGAACTATGCCCAATTATCATCATCATCATCATCATCCAGCCCCGTTTTCACATCCATTGTTGGATATAGGCCTCCTCCAAACGTCTCCAGTTCTCTCTATCTCTAGCTGCTGCAATCCAGTTTGTTTCTATTCTCCTTAGGTCGTCGGTCCATCGGGTGGGTGGTCTGCCTCGACTTCGCTTGTCGGCTCTTGGTCTCCACTCCAATAATCTCTTCGTCCATCTTCCGTCTTCCATTCTAGCAACATGTCCAGCCCACCTCCACTTTTGTTTATTGATTCGCAGTACAATATCGTCAACGCCAGTTCGTCGGCGTATCTCCTCATTTCTCACGCGATCTTTCAAGGTCAGACCCAGCATTGATCTCTCCATTCGCCTTTGTGTTACCCTCAGTTTGTCACTCACATTATGAGTTAAGCGGCTGTGATACTGCGACAGCAGCAGCGTCTGACCCAGAGTGGGCGGCTGCAAACAGCGTCTGTTCCCAGAGTGGGCGGCTGAAACTGAAACCTTGCCAACACGCAGTGGCTCGCGTGGCATTGAACTTAGCCAAAAACCCTTACAAATGTCATGCCCAATTATACCAAGTATTAAATAAGTAAACTAGAAAGAGGCCTAAATTCTGCACAAAGTTGTTCAAGTACTTTTGACGTGACAACGTCTTAAATTAGGTTGTGGCTCGGAGTCATTCATGAAAAAGTGTAACGCCCGCTCACGTCTGTTACGATGAGTCACCGAACGAGAGAAAGGCCCGCCGGACCGGCGAATGCCTTGCGTCTCTCTCCCACTCAAACATGATCGGTCCGCTGCGCGCGCAGCACTAGAGAATTAGGCGCGTTGAATCGGTGCGTGCTTGTGTCTCTGTCTTTCTCGAGCGTTCTTGGCGTTCAAGACACATTACAGCAGAAACACTTCCTTTCATTTCATATTTCTCGTATCATCGTCCTATCCTCAACAAAATCGAAATAGAAATTAGTTAAGTTTAAGTTTACATGTACAATGTTTTAGTAAACAAAATATATTTCTATAGTTAAAATTTGTGCAATTCTTATTTTCATTCAATTCCATGTTCCTATTGTGCAATATTCTACCGAGAAAAAGACGTTGTCACGTAAAATCTTCGCCCGTAAAACCGACTTTACAGGCAACCGATTTTTTTTTATTTTTTCAAATAAAGGGTGGAGGAGAGTGGGAACGTATTTGTGGATAAATACCTATGTATAAACTTTGGTTTGGATCAACCGATTTTAACGAAAATAGTGTCATTAGAAGGAGTGTGGATAATTTAATTTACATCTACTATAAAACAATTGCATTTAGTTTTAATTGTCATGGGTAGAGGGTACTTTCGAATAGAAAAAATTAAAATTTGTTTTTCTTCAAAACGCGCTATCTCAGAGTCTATTTATTGTAAATTATAAAGGAACTGGATTAAATTCGTAACAAAATGGCGCAAACCGCATGTTGATAGCTTCTGTCGAACTCGAGATATGAATAATAACGCATAAATATAAGTAAGTATAGTATTGACTCACCCTTTATTATAACTTAAAATTAAATATGTGAAAGATCATACAAATATCTTGATCATTAATACTTAATGTCCAATTAAATGTTCAAATTGTTTTCCATCGTTGTCCACACAAAGATGTAATCTTTCGCGCGTAGACATAACAGCTGCTTCAATCTCAGCTGTTGATATACTATTTATTGCGTTTATAATGCCCTGTTTTATGTCGTCTCGCGTGGTTGGTCGAGTTTCGTACACTAAGTCCTTCAATCTTCCCCACAGATGAAAGTCCAGACGTGTTAAGTCTGGAGATCTAGCTGGCCATGAAAATATACTTCCCCTTCCAATCCATTTATTTGGATAACTTGCATACAAATAATCTAGAACCCGTCTGGAAAAGTGCGCAGGACATCCGTCATGTTGTAATATCATATATGTTCTTGTTTGTAAGGAAATATCTATCCAATAAAACAGGCAACTGATTTTCCAGAAAATCCAAATATGTTTCGCCATTTAAAGTTTTATTGCAGTAATCCAATGTTGCATCAAAATCTCTCTCATGTAAAGCTTGGTGGAGAACTACTTGATAAGGATGCAGTCTAAAAAACAGAACAAATATTGGTGAAAAAGAAACCACTATGTTTACTAAAACTCAAAAATCTTGAAAAATATACAATTGTTTCACAAGATAAATCGTGCATAAGTATTTTTAAGAAAAGGATAAAAGGATAAAAGCGCCGTGTTGCCGTTTTTATCGGAATATCAAAATAACAGTCGAATCTAAAATTTAAAAAGAATTCCAAGTTTCTGACCTAAATGTTCACTTTATAATATGAAAAACCAACCTGTGATGTTTTAAAATCCTTAGAACAGTAGTTTTGGGTATGTTTAATTCTATAGAGATTTGCCGACCATTTATATGTGGATTCTGTTGAATTAAAGCAAGAACATTGATTGAATTATCTTCGGTCATACCTCTACTACGTCGTTTAAAACAAGGACGACTACCAGTTTCTCTTAATCTTCTTGCCTTTCTTCTTCAATCTCAATCTTTAATTCGAATTATAATATAACACTTCGTAACAATGTTTTGACTGCTGTCAATAAATAAATAATATGAACTCCCCGTCAAATTCATTTTCGTAGCCTACTTAGGTTTGAAAAACCTATTTTTAATCATATGAAATAACAATGGTCAAAAATAGGTATCAAAATTAAGATTCTTCTGCTATAAAAAAATTTGAAAGTACCTACTGACTTATTTTTTAATTTAATTTATAATACAGGGTGAGTCAATACTATACTTAGTTATGTTTATGCGTTTTTATTCATATCACGAGTTCGAGAAAAGCTATTAATATGCGGTTGGCGCCATTTTGTTACGAATTTAATCCAGTTCCATTATAATTTACTATAAATAGGTGTTTTCATTAAACATTTTCAAGAAAAACAAATTTTAATTTTTCTATTCGACAGTACCCTCTACCTATGACAATTAAAATTGATGCAATTATTTTATAGTAGATGTAAATTAATTTATCTACACTCTACGCGCTATCTCAGAGTTCGTTAAAATCGGTTAATCAAAACCAAAGTTATAGGTATTTATCCACAAATACTTTCCCATTCTCCCCCACCCTTTATTTGAAAAAATTTAAAAAAGTACTTAAACAACTTTGTACAGAATTCAGGTCTCTTTCTAGTTTACGTATTTAACACTTGGTATAATTGGGCATATTTTCCAAAAAACTGGTTTTCAAAGTTTTCTTCACAGGTTACGCCCCCTAGCGGTTAACGCAGAAACTTGAAAGTTATTTCCAGCGATTTCTCTTGGCCACTTTTACTAAGGAATTTTTTCTCCTAAAGTTATAACATGAATAGTTTCTGATATATAACCGAGAGTTCTGCTTATTGGACCACCTGGTACATGATAGTTTAAGAAAATAAAATAAACTCCTCGCAAAAAGTATCGCATAAATGTAGTAAGTGTAGAAGTTTTGATTAGTATCTAGTATTTTTTTTTTTTTGAAAATGCCAGGGAATAAACCGTAGGAACATTTAACAGTGCTTTATTCCAGTAAAATGAAAAATCAAAGAACAGGCCAAAAAAATGAAAATAAGAATTATTTAACAAAAATCAAAAGTACAAATCTATGAAATAAGTAATTTCAAGGACAAATTAAAGATTTTAGTATTAAGGCTCTAATGACGTCCCTCATTCTCTGTAGGAAGCTTCTTATCAGAGACTGTATGAACTCCAAACTCAAATTTTCCCATTCTTCCGTTGAAAAATTTCCTAGTTAATTAAGGTTATCTGGAGCGACTATACTGGCTCTTATGCGTTTTTTTAGTTTAGTTTATTTTTTAACATCTCATTCGGGTTTATGTCTGAGCTGACTGCTGGTAATCGAAAACTTGAATACCAATCTCTTGAAGATATTGTATTGTTATTCTAGCAATGTGCGAGCCAGCGTATATAAAATAACTTCATTATTAAGTAACTTAATATTTTTCCTATTTAAAAACACATTCCACATCAACCACGAAGGGTTATTAATGGAATAACGTACACAAGGATTATAATGTAAAGTCCCTTGGAACATTATGCCATGTATAAACAACTTAATGAGATATCAATGTTATCATATCCTGACAAATTTAACGGTGCAACGGAAATTAAACTAGCTTTTAAAATAGTTAATCTTTTACAGACTATTGCACTAGATTATTTTTAACTGTCATAGCAACGCCACGTTTCCTACTGACAAAACTCCTTCCTTATAGTGATTTCTCAGCGACAAAATTATGACAGATCCGTTACGAAGGTGTCTGGTAAAGATAGTGTCAGTTTGACAAACGTCATTGAGGTGCAATCTATTTTGGACAGATATAATGAATCCATACAAAAAATTAAGATTTGGATGACCGTTAGGTAAAAAAATCAAGAAATTGGTTTCAGAAAATGTCTCATTCAACACGCAAAGGCCCAGAAGCTCTATTTGGACCCAATTTTCGGAGTTCCTAGGGGTGAAAAAATTTGACGCTTGAAAGATGTACCGTTCGCGTCATAAAAAACTGGTACAACTCTTATATCCGAAAATCGTGTTTTTCAAGTTGTGTAAGTTGATCTTGTCACATAATGTCATTCTAATTTCTAGAGCAACGTTGCCAGTTCAACGAAGATATTGTATAAAATCAGCTAAAAGGAGGGGTGTGCGATAAACACATTATAAAATGACAGTAGATGCATTTCAATGTTAAATATGCCAATACCCTACGTTTAAAAGATCCTTTAAACATTTTGGGAATTAACTCAACCCTCTCTCTGGTTATTAAATTTATTAGACGGTTTTTTGTTGTTAATGATAATAGTAATACCTATATAAAAACTTTAAACATTTTGAACGTTCTTTTTTTTAGATTTAGTGCAATTCTGTGATGGCAACAACGAATTCATTCACGAACCATTGTGTCAAGTCTGCACACAGGTTTACATTGGAAAAAAAAGTGTACCAGTTTTATATGACGGAAACTGTACTACCATAACGGAACTAGCAAAAATTCTCAAGGATTATATTCTCAAGTCTGTGAAGTGGACGCGCTATCTCAGAGTACAAAAATATTTTACGGAGTACGTCATAAAATTTGACCCTTTCACAGATATATGTTTTAAATGTGCAAGATTAGCCGAATATACCAAGCGGAGGCAGCTTCAAAGTGTTCAAGAAAAAAAAACTCAGTTCAACAGCATTATCCACCGAAGAACTATTAAAAATAATCCAAAGCTACGACGAGGAAGCCCCGATAGAGCACAAAAAAAGTTTTTTGGCCTTTGCTTATTCGACTTGCTTGGAGAGGCAATAAGGCCGTAAACTGCAAGATTCACTTTTTCCAGAACGAATTGAATGTTATGGGAGAATTTACGGGCCGAATTTTATACAACAGCATTTTTCCAAAACAAGTCAAGGCGGCTCGAAAAGTTTGGCAAGTAGCAAATGCCTGGTAAGAAATTCATCAAATGAAAATTTGTGCCTAGTAAGATTATTTTTGAAATTAATGGAAAAAAGGGGACCAAAGATTTTATCAGACAGATTCTTTCTTACCGTTTTATCCCAACTGGAAGGATAGATCTTGGTTCAAAAACTGTCCACTTGGAATCAACACTGTATCTAAGGGGACAGAAATGTCAGCTGAAAAAATTGGAATAGACACAAAAACGTAAAATAACAAACCATTCTCATCGATCTTCAGCTGTTTCAGCCTTGTTCAAGCAAGGTGTTTCTGAACAGGAGTTAATAAAATTACTGGGTCACTCAACTGCAAGCTCTCTAAAACCATATCTGCAGCTGGATGCCAGTCACCACCAGAAGTTGAGCGAAAATCGCAGCAACAACAAATGAAGCTGAACCTTCAAGTTACCAAATGCTACATTTCAATAATATACAAAATCATGCTTTGGTAAAAAAGAATAAGCAAACTACTATAGCTTATAATAATTTTAAATTTAATATTTTTAACAAATAAAGATTATGTTTCTTTGATATGGTGCATTAATTGTCTCATGAAATAGTCTTGTTAAATATCATTCGAGAGAAAATTATTTACCGGCAAAATTTTCTTCTGGTTTTATTCAAGTTTGTTGCCTTCTGGCAATTTTCGCTTATAAAATTTTGACAAAATTTCTCGACTGACGTCTCGTCAGTCGAGTCAGTCAAAAATTTAACTACAATATTGTCTCAACAATACTGTTCTAGACAACCGGTTAGGTTTTAATGTTTTAATTCTAAAGGTCCCGGATGTTCTGTTGTCAAAATCTCTGGCTAAAACTCATTCCTATATACTGCTTACACGGAATCAAATGCTCTAACAATCCTTGCTATTACTTTTTGGCTACCAAAATATCTTTGGCTATGGTGCTCCCGATAATTTTTTTATATATACTTATATCTTTATTTACAATCTACATCATTACAGAGTAATAAGTAAATGTGTTACAGGTTTTGCGCATGAAGGAGAGACATCCAATGATGTCTCATCTTATTCTATTTTGATTTAGTTTTGGAGTAGGTCTTGGGGCCAGGTTCTATCTAGTCTTCTTGTGACTGGACCATTGTTGAATAGTTCCCTTACTAGCTCATTTTTATGGTGAATGGTAAGTTCATTTTGTGACTCCGTGGCTCGATAGATTTCTTCTCTGATGAAAGGAATCTTTAAGTAGTAGTGAAGTGTTTCATTACCTATGTACCATGGTGCATCCACTATCGATCTTAGCACTTTAGACTGGAATCTTTGAATAATTTTCAGCGACGTTGGCTTTGCACAGACCCATAGGTGTAGTCCGTAGAACCAGATAGGTTTGAGTATGGCTTTGTATAGAAGAATTTTGTGTTGGATGTTAAGTTTTGATTTACGTCCAAGAAGCCAATACATTTGCCGAAATTTTAAGTCGAGCTGCCTTCTTTTGGTCTGGATATGTTTCTTCTCAGTGAGACGTTGGTCAAGATGGAGGCCAAGGTATCTAGGGTCTGTTACTGTTGGTATGTTCACATTTTCCATCCTTACGGGTGGGCATATGTTGTGATGGTTGGTAAATGTTGTTTGAGCAGATTTTATTTTATTTACTTTTGTTCTCCATTTCGTATACCAGTCACTGAGTATGTTCAGATAATGTTGCAGGTTTTGTGAGGCTTGTATGGGATCTACATTTACAGCTAGTATTGCTACGTCGTCAGCAAAGGAAGCGATTGTAGTATTATTAGTTTCTGGTATATTGGCTGTGTAGAATGAAATGAGAAAAGTAGCGGCCCTAGAACACTACCCTGCGGAACTCCGGAGTTAAAAGGGCAGAGGATGGATTGTTGGTCTTTGAATTTTACAGAGAAATATCTATTTGATATGTAGGATTTAAGTAGGAGGAAATAGTTACTGGATAGTGCTATTTTTACTTTATAAAGCAGACCTCTGTGCCAGACTTTGTCAAACGCTTGTGAAATGTCTAGAAATACAGCGTTTGCAGTATTTCTTTTCTTCAAGACTTCCCGATAAATGATAAATTTATTTGTAGTTAAAAATACTGAAAAACTCAAATACTGCAAACTTTTCCGGATAACTTCCGCGTGGCTTTCAATAATCCATCCTAAATTAAAATTCTCCTTTCGCCCTCTGTTCTTCAAAGATCTTTGAGTACTTAAAAACTAACCAGGTTCCTGAGTTCCCAAAATTGTACAATGTTCGAAATTATCAAAATTAAAAATGATTATCGAAACTCTCATCGATTTAAATCGATTATTATTAATATGCGACACACCAAATCAAAAGTCGAACATTTATGGTTAATTGAACATCGTGTTTGATATTTTTATATTTTCTGTTTATGGAGTTGTTCTTTTTCGAAACGACAATGTGATAAAATGCTGTGTCAATCTAAAATATAAATAATAAGAAGAAATTGTTCTATAATAGCGTGATAATGTTAGTGAAATATTTGAAAGCTTCAAGAGATAGATACATAAATATAACATAGGAAAGAGGTTTGTGAACATTTCAGATGTTAAAGAGATATGTATGATAATATAAAATAATTTAATTTATATATATATATATATATATTATATATATATATATATATATATATATATATATATATATATATATATATATATATATTTAGGGATTCTACAGTATTCACTGCCTTCCCTCGCTCAACCGTTTCCATCTCTCTCTGTTGTTCCATTCTCCATCGTTTAGGCCTCTCTTACTCATGGCGTCGTCTACTTCGTTCTTCCAGGATTTTCGGGGTCGTCCTCTTTTCCTCCTTCATATGGGGCTCCATTCAGTTATTCTCTTTATCCATCTGCTGTCGCTAGTTCTTCTTACATGTCCATACCACTTTAATCTTTTTTGTTCTATGTATGTTAGTATGTCTGTTTCTATTGATGTTCTTTGCTTTATTTCGTCATTACTTCTCCTATCCATTCTTGTTACTCTGCAGCATCTTCGCAGGCATTCCATCTCTGTTGCTACTATCTTACTGCTGTTTTTCTTGTTTATGATCCAATTTTCAGCCTCATATGTCATAATACTTCGCACTAATGTTTTATAAATCTGCGTTTTTGTCTTCATATTTAGGTGTCTATCCCACCATACTGAGTTAAGTTGTCGGATTGCTATTCTTGTTTGTCTTAATCTTTGTGTAATTTCTTCCTCTGTCGTTGCCTTTTTCGTGATTATAAACCCCAGGTATTTGAATTTATCTTTTCCTTTGATTGTTACGTTGTCATCAATCTGTAGATCTTCTATGTCTTCTTCACTTGTAGATAGGTACTCTGTTTTCGCGAGGTTAATATCTAGGCCAGCCTTGGTATATTCTTCTTGTAGTTTCTTCATCATGTAGCTGAGGTCGTCTTGGTCTTGTGCAATCACTACCTGATCGTCTGCAAAGCTTAACGTATATAGG
Organism: Diabrotica undecimpunctata; assembly: GCF_040954645.1. Taxonomy (NCBI): domain Eukaryota; kingdom Metazoa; phylum Arthropoda; class Insecta; order Coleoptera; family Chrysomelidae; genus Diabrotica; species Diabrotica undecimpunctata. Next base: position 9,587 of record NW_027313688.1, read on the forward strand.
TATTCGTTTCGTACCGGTACTCCCATGCCTTCGCATTTTCTTTTCCATGTAGTCAAGGCTTTTTCTAAGTATATTTTGAATAGGGTTGGAGATGTGGAACAACCCTGCAGAAGCCCTTTTGTTGTGGTGAAGTCTCCTATGATTCTTGTTCCCATTTTAGTGGACACTTTATTTTCTTTATACAGAGCTTTTGTAGCTTCTATGGGCTCCGTCTGTATTTCTAATTTATACATTGCCTCCCATAGTTCTGACCTTGGTACAGAGTCACACGCCTTTCTCAGGTCCACAAATGCCAAGTGTATATCTCTATTTTTTGCTTTTTTCTTTTCCGACAGTTGTTCCAGTGTGTATATGTGGTCTATGCATGATCTTCCTGCCGTGAAGCCTGCCTGATCCTCCCCGATTTTGCCTTTTATCGCTTACTTTATCTTTTCTCGCAGTATCTTCCCATATAATCTTCCTATTGATGATATTACGCTTATTCCTCTGTAGTTTTCGCATCGTTTTCTATCTCCTTTCTTAAATATAGATGACATATATGCCTCCGTCCATTCCTTTGGGAGCTGTTCTCCATTTATGGCTTTCTGAAATATCCGTTGTATCATCCGGTGTAATTTTTTTGATCCGTATTTTATAAGCTCAGGGTGAGATGCCTCCAGGTCCTGGTGCTTTCTTATTTTTGATTGCTTTTATGGCCGTTCTCATTTCCCTATCTGTTATTTCTATTTCGTGTTGTGGGAATCTGCTTCGTCTTCGCCTGTTTTCTTTTCCAATGAATTGTGGTCTTTGTTCTGTTAATAGTTCCTTGTAGTAGTCCTTCCATTCTTTGTCCTGTATATTTCCCAATTTAATTTTTTCTTTTGAGTTTTGTTTCAATTCTCTCAGTACTTTCCATGAATCCGAAGTTCTTGTACCTCCTATATATGTTTCAATATTTAAGCAGATTCTTTCCCATTCTTCATTCTTTTGCTGTGGTATTTGTTTTTTCACTTCTCTATCTTTTTCTCTATGTTCTTTTTAATTTAATTTAATTTAATAAAAGTCAGAAACCCTGATTAATTATGGATTTATAACCTCAACCTCAGTAATGTTTGTTTGTCTTTAATAACAAATGGGGAATAATCGTAAAAATCGATATCAATCGATTTCTGTCATATTCTCCCAAACTTTGATATTCAAACTTAACTTTTGGAGATTTTGAAATTTTCGCCCTGTAAATTTATACGTGCTAGAAAAAAACAAGTGTTTAATAGTGCGTTGAGTGCAAACTTTTTCCTTAAAGATAATGAATGAAGCTATTTGCTTACGACGCCATTCTAAGGTCATTACTGCATGTGAAACAGGTGTTCAAACTAATTTTTGTTTAAGCTGAGATTCACACACATGAAAAGAAAATAGTGTAGGAAATGTGTAATTTTATACCATTTGCAAATAATGAAATGCAGAGATAAATATTTGATTTGATATTATTTATACATAATCTTATGAGGTTCATGGTGTCCAGTATCATTTGTTATATTTAAACGCAATTTGTGTTTATTTAGGTTTTTCTGATAACAAGCCTAATACCTACATATTTAAGCAAACAAAACCTAAATCATGTTTACATATTGTTTTTTATGGGATTAAACCACAATTGGTTTTGATAATATGTATTACAATTTGTTTTGACATAAAAATTGGACGGAAGTATTATATAATGTATTGCTTTAATAATACTTTTAACGATACCTTTGAGTATCGTTAGTAACGGAGTACTGGTACGTTTATGCACAAGCCACAATTAGTTTTCTTTACCTTAGTCTTTAAGCATGAGTTCAGTGTAACAGAAAACTATTAAAAACTACATATTTAAAATACTCATTAGTTTTGAAAAAGTTGAAGTGTTGAATATCTTACACAAAAATTTATTTAAAAATTCCTTTATAAAAGGTACCTATATATTTAATTTTATTATTAAATTTTGAATATATACCTTTTATAAAGGAATTTTTTAATACATTTTTTCTTCCATAAATATATTGAGAATTACTGGAGGTCTGGAGATAGTGGGGAGCCCATTGGAGCACCATTTATTTGTCTGTAGAATTGACTTTGGAAGATGAAATAAGTGTTGGATGTACAATGTTTAATGAGAAATAAGTGATCTTGCTGAATACTGTATTTAGTTTTCAGAATGTTTAGAGTTTCTTCTATAGGAATGTTTGTAAAGAGTGAATCGATATAGAAACTTACTAGAATGTCTGACGGTGAGATAGGGTATTGTTTAAGAAGTTCGGTGAAACGAAAAGTATTTTTGACGAAGGATGAAACATTTTTGGCGAGAGGTTGTAGAGTTTTGGCCAAGTACTTGCCCAATGGTTGTGTAGGGCAGTTGTGTGCACTGACAATGGGACATAGAGGAATATCGGGTTTGTGAATTTTGGGTAGGCCATATATTTGAGGTGTTCTGGAAGACTTTTTACGAGGAATTAGAGATTGTTTTATGTTAACTGAAAGAGAGGTTTTATTGATAATGTATATTGTTGTTTTCTCCAGATAGGTTGTTGGATTATTAGGAATTGGTCTGTAGTCTGTAGTATTACTCAATACAATAAAAGAGATGACAGCATGAATGCCGAATAAAATTAACTTAAACGCATGACGGATCTTAAGTGAATCGAACTGGAACGGAAAAGTTGTGCACAAGGAAGAATTTTGTGCTCTCAACCAAAGTGAACTGTCCGGCCTGCCCTCCATTTTGTAAAGTTGTTTCTCAACATATTCGAATTTGGATTTTGTTGATTATTTGTTACAATAGTAACAAGTAATAATAACAGATAAGTTATTAATTTATAAAATAATTTTAATAAATAATAAAAGGATATCATAGTATCATAGTCACCAACTCTAGCCAGTTTCTACTGATGCGCAAAAATTCCACTCCGTCGATGTATAAATTGAAATAATATTTACAGTCCATAAGTCCGTTTGTTACGTCTCCAGTGAGCCTACGTCTACAGTTCGTCAATCTATAAATCCAGCCTAAATCTTATAACATTTTATTTTAGTTCACAAATAGTTAAAGTAACCGTTGTACGGATATTGAGATTAGATCACGGTATAAGGATCTGGCCTTTACCAAAAAGCAGTATGTAGAATTAGTTACTTTATTCTTTCATATTGTATCGATACAGCCCCCATCTTCAATGCATGGTATGTGTCACAATTCGTAGAAGGATAAATCTAGAAAACTCGAAGAGTTGGAATTTCAACAGCGCACGTCTTCGATGCGCTTTCGATAAGACGAATTAGAGGTAGGCTACTCCAGAATGTTCTAGTACATAATTACTTTTATATATAAGCATACCTTCTATAAGTAAAGTGGGGTTGATAAGATATTACCGAACTGTAAACTTATAAATAAATATATTTATATAAATTCGAACCGCTCGTTTTATTTAATCTCGCTACAGTGGTGTCCGGTGTGAGATTTGATGTGAGAAAATAAATTTAGCAGTGACTTTTGAAAAAGCCTTTTGAACTTTTGAAAAGTATTGTTCGTCGGGAACATCCGCGTAATTCGGTAGTGATCTTTGTAAAAAAAAAGAACATTTAAAAAATACGTGTGTGCCTGACCAAAGATGCTGCTAGTACAACTTTCCGTAAAACAGTTGCGTGAGCAACTGGAAGAACGCGATGAAGACTACAGTGGATCCAAGAAGATCCTCCAAGAACGACTGAAGAATGGTCTTAACAAGAATGGAGATGACTCAGAAACATTCAATTTTCAATCAACAGCAGAAGCAGTTTTAATGAAGATAAAAGAGACTTCTAAAAAAAAATAATAATAAATTTGAAAACGTCTCGCAAATCATTGAAGAATTTTCTAGAAAAAATGATGATAAATTAAAGAACGTTTCCAAAAGATTCGATGAAACATTCGAAAATGTATCTAGAAGATTCGACGAGACTTCACAAATTATTAAATAAGTAGCTAGATAAAACGACGAGAAACTCAAAAAGATTTTTAGAAGATTCGACGAAGTATGTACTCAGAACAATGAGAAATTTGAAGAAGTCTAAAACATTCGATCAGATACAAAAAAATGTAAACAACGTAGAAGAGAAGATCAAGCAATTAGAGACCATGATAACTAATACGAAAGTGCTACCACCACTTAATGCCATAAATAGACAAACGTTACGGAGATGCCCATCTACAACAAGTCTACAAGGCGTAACTAAGAAGTAGAATTCAATGAGCAAGTGAAAATTTGCAAGAGTTTGAAGCAGATATTGGATTGCTCTTACAGTGATGTTAGCTTATCCAGAGGTACCAGACAACATTTTGGAAGAAATTGCTGTAGATACCTTCGTCAATGGGTTGAGAGACGGTGAACTACAGAAAGCTTTACGACTATCGAGACCGGAAATTTTTAGATGGAGCGCTCGCCATTGCTTTGGAACAGGAGACAGCTAGTCGAGCTTCACGGACTTATCGAGTACGAACCTTTGAAGAGAGCGACGAACAAAACAATAAACGTGTGGAGGAAATCGTACAGAAAGTAGATCGTAACATGATGACGCAGTCTATATTGCAAGGTAAAGTCAAAGGTAAGCGAGGACCCGGTAGAAGGAGAATATCATGGCTGCGGAATTTAAGAACATGGTTTAAGAAAACCTCAACGGAGCTTTTTCGAGCCGCAGCGAGCAAGGTCATGATTGCCAATATGATTTCCAACATCCGAAACGGATAGGAACCAGAAGAAGAAGAACATGATGACGAAGAGGCGCGAAACCAGATGTCGGAATAGTGGCGACGTAGGTCACATTCGCCGTAAATTGTAAGAAAATAATACAACAGTCAAAAAGCTAGAAAAAATCTGGAAAAAGTCATTTAAATTCTGATGTTTGGCCAGGACGGCATACAGTGCAAATTGTAATCACTCCGGAGAAATAGCATATCTCCGATGCATGGTATGTGTCACAATTCGTAGAAGGGTAAATCTAGAAAACTCGAAGAGTTGGCATTTCAATAGCGCACGTCTTCGATGCGCTTTCCATGAGACGAATTAGAGGTTGGCTACTCCAGAATGTTCTAGTACATAATTACTTTTATAAAATAAGCACACCTTCTATGAGTTAAGTGGGGTTAATAAGATATTACCGAACTGTAAACTTATAAATAAATATATTTATATAAATTCGAACCGCTCGTTTTATTTAATCTCGCTGCAATATTGAAATTTAAAGTGATCGCTCTGAAGCTTCTCTTAAAAATAGTAATATTTATTGCAGACACATTTCTGGTTTCTATTGTTATTTCACCCGAAAATTATAAGTTAGGCAGTTGATAAGTAAATTTAGTCGTAATAATGTAGTATAATAAAAAATGTGCTTTATATATTAAATAACCTAAACATTTATAAAGGATTTTATAAATAATTATTTATCTATACTCTTACTTAGAACCAGTTTTCATATATCTGTATATCATGTATATCACATTACAAAGAATTACCTGTAACCTGTCCTAGCAAACTTTCCATTATTACATGTATAATTTTGCGCACACGGTTTAGCCGTTGAATAGTATTATCCACTTTTTCTATTATCCAATTAACATAATGGAATAGTGAATCATAACGGCATAATATAAAGCGTTTATTCTCTTCGTCCCGTAGTCTCGTACTACGCGCTCTAGTATTGTAAATAGTAATGGAACAATCAGACCACCTAATTTATGCTTCTGCCTACACCATGGAGTGAAAGATCAAGCAGGCGGCTCGTGCAGGTGCTTTGCCTCCGGTGTGTCGCGTAATTAGTCATTGGCGTATCTTTTGGGGAGCTAATGAATACCAACATAATTTTTATTTTTAATTAACAGAAAGATTTAGGAATCCGTTCTACATAGACTCTTAGGGTTAAAAATTCTTTTAGTAAAAGAGTTGTATGTGCAGTCAGTCAATAAAAATATTAACATATGAAATAGGTTTTTAAAAAATCAAAATATTTACTCAAAAAAATTACATTATTAAACATTTCTTTCTCTTTGCTAGTCTGAGTCTATGAATTAATCTCTCCAGTCTCTGTATAGGACATAATGGGCGAAAAAATTTTAAAACTCGTGTTCGACCCATAAGAGGGTTTATAATAAATATATAAATAAAAGAATAATAAAGGTGATCTCAAATAGATCCTCTGTCTTAAGTAGGCCATCTTCTTCTTTCGGTGCTATATTAGGTTTCCTTAATGTTGGCAACTACATTGACGAGTTGTTCAAGGTCTTTAGCTAATCGGAATAGTTATTCGGGACTGTGCATTTTTATCCGATTGCGAATGTTCTTACCTTTCTTCATAAGTTAAAGGATTCTGTACCTGTCTCCCCTAAGAAAATGACCTAGGTAAAATTTTTCTTAGTTTAATAGTTTTTACTAACGGTATTTGCTCTATTTAATATAACTTCGTTGGTCTGCATCGTTGTTCAGAGAATCTGGTGCACTCTTCTATGCAACAATATCTCAGACGCTTTTAGGCGATTGATCGTATCAACATTTAGATTCCAGGTGATTTTATTTTTAGAAATGTTGTGACAGCAGCTTTAATTCTGCATTTGGACTCTTTATTTGGGTCTTGTTGGTCTGTAGTTTAGATTTATATATATGAAAGCATTATCGTGAGATTTGCGACTAAATACCATCAATTTTATCTGAGAAGTATTTACTTTAAGACCCATTTATCATTCTGTCCTGTTTGCGCAATTCACCAACTCATAAAGTATCGTCAGGATACTACTTTACAAGATACTATTGTACAAGATAAAAGTATCGTTAGCAATAAGGTTGCTAATCAGGTAACCATTATATTTTCACTCCAAAATTTTTTATCGTGCCAAGTCTGTTTGAAACTTATATCCGAATAGATAATAAATAACAGAGGGGATAAAATGTATTCCTGTCTTAGTATCACTATAATAAATGAATTGGTAAATGATAAGTGAAGAGAGATAAATGCTAAATAGCACACAATGGTTTCTTTTATGATGTTATCGGTAGTACATCTAACTTTATATCAGTAAGATGCATAATTTAATTTAGCCATCTCTTCTGGTTTCCTGCTTCTTCTTTTAGCAACTGGTCGTACCTAGATAATAATTTTGCTCATTATAATTTTGTGAATTAAAATGATTGATTATTAAACGCTTATTCTCTTCTGTAATTTTATTAAAACATTTAAATCGTTTGCACTTACAGTCATCTCCTGTTTTATGACTCTGAACACGTAGTACTTTTATAACATCCATGCGTCCAGTTTTTCTTTTTTTCTTAGATAATGCCATTATATTATACGCACAAAATGTCTTAAACAATCTTTAATGATTATTATTAAACAACCAACTAAAGACCAACTAAAAATATTGATGAACATATTATCAGAAGAAAGTCACAGGCTGGGCTTGGACATTAACTTTTCCAAAACAAGTTATACCTAACATACAAATAAATGGTATCACCCTTCAGAGTTCCTAAAGCTTCATATACCTGGGCAGAGAACTAAATAGTCAACTAGGCCACTCAAAAGAAATTGGAAGACACATTGAAATAGCAAGATTTGGTTTCATGAATATGCGTAAAATGCTCTGTAACCCCAAGCTATCAGTCTCAATAAGATTGCGAACACTAAATTGTTATGTGTGGTCTCTATTACTATATGGCTGTGAGACCTGGACATTAAAACAGTATGACGTCAACAAATTAAATTCATTTGAAATGTGGATGTACCGCTGAATGCTAAGAGTAAACTGGGCCAAGAGAACTACGAATGAAGAAGTACTGAGAGCAATGAACACACGCCCTCGTCTGGTCAATACTATCAAAATTAGAAAGACGTCATATCTAGGACGCATAATGCGCCATAGGGAATTTGAACAGCTCCAGGTAATATTAGAAGGCAAGATTGAAGGTAAAAGGGGCATAGGACGAAAGAAAAAATCTTGGCTAGAAACATCATAGATTGGACCCACACAAAAGGAAATGAATTAATTCATCAAGCCCAGAATAGAGAGAAATTTGCCATATTAATCGCCAACCTTAACAGAGAAGGCACTTAGGAGGAGGAAAATTAAACGACACTAAGAGAAACATTAGGTGATAAACAAAATAAATACATAAATAAGTTAAAATATTATTCTAACCTTTCTTATTACCTTAACCGCTAACAGCAAATGGCATCTAATGACATGGCATTACCTGTCCATGTTGTTCCATCAATTTTAAAATAAATTCTGTCATCCATTTACTTTTCTTTTTAAGTTACTTCTATAACCATTGATTTCATTAACTTGGTTTTTAAATTCTTTCCACAAATCCTCTGGATCTTGTAGTTGTTATTCCTTATACTATTAAAGAATGATGTAATTTTATCATGATACGCCACTCCAATTACGACAGCAAGAAATTCTGCCCACTTAAAATTGTCGATTATCTTTCTGAGAGAAATCAACATGCATTTCTGTATTTGATATTATTTTATTATGATAAATGAGGAACGAGTGTTAGGGACAGCTAAAATTATTATTAATTATTGTCAACTCCCGATATGATTTTGAATTTAGTATGCATTTTAAATTTTTTTTAACAGATAATACAAAGATATTATTTATATGAAAATTTTCACTAAAAGTAGGCATTCATATACTAAAATATTTTAAAATTCTGTTTTAAAACAACAATGAACGTAAGAGTGAGTAAATATAAGAAATGATATTAGCTGTTACCATTAATTTGTAGTTGTCAAAAAAACGATTAAAAAAAATCTCAAGGACAATTTGCTTTTCTTGTAAATTTGTAAAAACTATAAAAATATGCAAGTTTCAGGTTAATTATTTGGAAATGGTAAAGTTACATTAATACCCTCAGATGAAATAATAAAGCAGAAAACAAGGTTTAGATATCTGGGAATAGATATAACTAGTTACGTAGATTTTGAAGAAGGACGACAACAAAGATTAAAAGCTAGGCACAAGCACAAGCCTCTTAATGACACAATCTGGAAGAACAAACACCTAAGACAAAACACAAAAACAAGAATCTATAAAGCAGCAATTAGACCTAATTAATACACACGGCGGAGACAAGACCTGACACGTCTAAAACGAGACGACTACTAGAAACAACAGAGATGAAAATACTTCGACGAATATCAGGGAAAGGGCTGATGGATAGGAAGAGAAGCGAAAACATAAGAAGAGCATGCATGGATGGGTGACAAAATGGAAACAGGAGTGGAACGAACACATTAGTAGAATGGCAGAGGATAGAATAGTACGAATAGCACGAAAGTCACCAAATGGACGAAGAAGTATTGGCAGACCAAGAAAAAGATGGTGCGATAATTTTAACAATTTAAGAGGTTAATATTGAAGAAAAAACAGGCTTTAAAGCATACAAGAAGGAAGAAGGAGAATAAGACTTTGGTACAACGTTGAATTAGAGACAAAAAGCTTTTTGTTTGAGCTAACCTTCACCCCTATGATCAATTTAATTGCTTAGGCCCAATTGACATTTTCCAATTTATAAATACAGTATACTCCCTCTATAAAGAACACGGTCATTACGAGGTTTCGCTTATAACGAGGTACATTAGATGTCCCGTGAACTTTCTATTGAACTATAACCCTCTATAGCAAGACAAATTTGGTTATAACGAGAGAAAATAAGATCGAAAAAACGTGTTTTTTACGTTTTTGGCTCGGGCGTGGCTATAAATAAATACCCTTTTTAACTGCCACCCGCAATAAACTTCTTCGGAAATTTACAATTTATCATTCACAAGTGTAATTGTAGGGGGTTGACATAAGAAGGTCCTAATAGACAAGATGTGGAAAGTGCTTTAAACGTTGTAAGAAACTTTATCCAAATACAAAACGCAAAGGAAGAAGCACACAACTGTTTTACATCTTTAGAAAATATGGTAGATAGAATACTGGACAATTTAAAGCAGTCAAAAATGACAGACTTCTTCCAATTGCAGAAGCAATAGTTTATGTTATCCTTAAAGATACGCTTTATATAGATTTACAGAATACAGATTTTTGTTTTAACGTATATCATTGGCAATAAAACTAAACAAATCTTTTTTGTTTTAATGTATTTCATTGACAATAAAAGTAAACAATTTTTTTTTTTTCAAAAACGCCATTCAAACAATATTTAGCATCTTATATTGCTCCGAGTGGCTTCACTCTAGGAAGTTAATGTTTTAGAAAACTACATATTGATGTATATAAACAGTACTATTGTTGTTTGATATAACGAGATCGGCATATAACGAGGTAATTAGTCCGCCATTTCATTTCTCGTTATAGAGGGAGTCTTCTGTAAAAATATCCACTACTTTCAGAATTATATGCTTTTAAAAACATCTTGAAATACCCTGTACAAGATCAGTTAAATAACTTTTTTCCGTCGACCGTCCATTCATGATCAATTTTAACACCCTCAAAATCATGGATTAATAACCCCTATTAATGACTGATTTTCTATTAATGAAAAAATTCATTATAGGCAACACAACATACATTGCTTGCATAAATACTCTGAGATAGCGCG
>NW_027313689.1:0-20166 GCF_040954645.1 Diabrotica undecimpunctata
CGCGCTATCTCAGAGTGCATATACCGCTCTGATGGGACCTAAAGAGGTCCAAATATGTATAAGCGGCTTGCCGCTGCCCTGTATCGAAAGAAAAATCTAATACGTCATTACGTTTTATTCTTTACTCTTTTTGGAGTACCAGAAACTGAATCACTAAGAATTTTGACCATGATGAACGGCAGGTGGAATGCTATTTTAGATTCCCTTGCCGAGTAATTCATCAAGCTGTTTGCTTTGCATGTTTTAGAAGGCACAGTAGTAAAAATATGAATTTAGTTTCGCCATGTAGAAAATCGTATGATTTCTTTTGTTTTATATTTTTTAATTTAAGGCTATCAGCTAGAGGGACACTACAAATCAATTATCCAGAGTAACATTCCTATTACTCCCACAAATATGTTCACAAAGTCTTTTTACTACGTCTTGCGTCGCCCTACTAACTTGAAAAGGGCTATTTGGTTGTTTTCCGACGTAGACTTATAAGTGGTTGGTATAGAAATATTTGGCATCGGAAATAGCAAAAATTTTTATGCCATATTTATTCGGCTTGCTAAGAATATACTGCCTGAAACTGCATTTGCCTCGAAAATTTTATAGTTTTTCGTCAATGGTAATATAAGCAGAATAAGAATAACAATTTTTAATGTTGCTGTTAAATTTTCAAGCAATGTTCGTATTGGAGCCAGCTTATGTATATCCAATCGGAAAGATATTTGGACCTATTAACGAAAACGGAATATGGAGATCCAAGTATAACCATAAACTCTACCAATTGTTTAAAGAGATACCGATCTCAGAATTCGTTAAACTTCAGAGACTTCGCTGGGCTGGTCATATAGTAAGAATGGAGATAGAAAGATGGCCGAAAAGAGTCCTAGATAGTAAAATGCAGGGCGCAAGACCAAAAGGAAGACCACGGAAAAGATGGGAGGATGAAGTGGCAGCAGACGCGCAAAATTTGCTAGACGTGAGAACCTGGAGAAGATCGGCGCGGATCGACAAGGTTGGAGGCATAGTTTGGATGAGACCAAGGCCCGATTTGGGCTGTAGCGCCATTGGAGAGAGAGAGAGAGAGAGAGAGAGAGAGAGAGAGAGAGAGAGAGAGAGGAGAGAGAGAGAGAGAGTTATCCAATCGCAGATACTGTAAAGGAAATTAAAATGTAGCTTGCTCATTACCTGCCTAAAAGTTTCAATTCCAGTACCATCTGTTCTCGAAATATCCCCTAAATTCATGTGGTTTGCTTTTCTAATACCAGCAAGATGAAGAATACCAATTAGGGCTTTGATTTTGGCAATATCGGTAGGTTTCGCATCACTTTGTCTGTTGTAATTATTTGTAATACTCTCCAATTTCTAAATTTCTACAGTCAACTAGATTTAGCATTTTTTCATCAAAAATGCTATTCGAGATGTCAATAGGTATTGATTGAATTTTAACAAATTGTTTTATAGCTGGCAGTTGTAAAAATATACTGCGTAACGCGCTATCTCAGAGTACAATGTTTTTTCACTTTGTTAATTTATCTTTACCTATAAAGTACGACTTCCTTCTAAAACTAACATTTTCTTTCTCTGTTTGATCATCTTCAAATTCTTGTTCAGTATCACTACAATTAGATCGTTCTTCTACATGGTCAATTTCTTATTGTTCATCACCATCTTCATACATTTCCTCGTCGGTCGATACTTCCTCAAATAATTTTAATAATCTTTGTTTCTACTACTCTCGTAATCCATATATGTATACCTATAAACATACAAATATCTCAACAAACTTTAATCAAATAAAACACAGATATCGAGCAGTTTTATTAATTAAATCTTGCCCAATTACTTTCGCTCCTAGAGCATCTTTAGGGGCATTTCGTCAAAAACGAATGGTAGGTATAACAGGATTCTAATAAGCTTCAATATGGCTACGGCAACATATTTAGCCATCGATCTCTCCAAATGCGAACCCTCACTGTTTATATAACTCCATTGGACAGCACTAAAAAAATTATATAGTAGTGACCAATTCTCAATCTTCTCAATCTCTACCAAAAAAGGCAAATTGAACTGAATTTAAGAAAATTGTATCCAACAAAAATTAATCAAATTAAAATTTCAGATTCCATTGATGATAGGTTCACGAACTGCAATCAGCTTGTACTAAACAACTTTGGTTTTTATTATTGCAGAAATGAATCACGTTATAGCGACCTTGTGTAAATTTTTTGAAGATAGTAAGTAAATGTAAAAATAACTAAGTGCGGCCCTGCACCTAAAAGTTTCATTATACTCTATTTCTACACCATTTGTCTTTGAGTCGTACAAAAGTTGCCGCTGTAGTAAACAAAACCGACAAAACAAATAAACCGCAAATCTCTATTGTTTCCGATGTTATCAATCAAATGTACCCCGGAGAAAAAAACAAAATACTTTCTGTGCCTATGAGAGCGTCCTGCTATAGAGAAAAGAAAATTAAATAATAACAAAACAAACGAGTTTCTTCGCAAAAACGAGCGGGAGAAAAGGAAAAGCTTCTACTTAGGGGTATAATTCGATTTTCTAAACCTGACCTGTAATGATATTTTCTGATTCGGTAAGCCCGGCTTGTCTAAGGCCAATTTAGATTAAACCCAATTGGATTTTTTTTTGCAGCGCCACGTCATCGGTCTCGCAAACCGAGGTGTGGTGGATAATCTCTAACGGCATTAGTCCTGTTCTACTCTTCTAGTCCTTCGATAGTTTACAAGCCGGATTTAGCCGTTACGATGATATTTATTCTTTATTGCTTTAACTCATATATTTACATTTTAAAAGATAGTTCAAAGCCATATATTACATAATTTGTGGAAAATAGGAAAGCAAGATGCAAGTTTTCCAACACTATTGGGTAAAAACGGAAAAATATCACTAAACGACGACGACATAAGATTACTGGAATATTTTCTAATGCACAATCTTATTGTTATGCATATAATGTATGACCATAAATCAATATAATTATTGATAATAGCAGAAACGAGTGGAGCTGAAAGATAAATTAAATATTTTAACGCGTTTTAATAAAACGCTGTTCCAATTTTTTTAAATCTATTTATTTCCAAGTTTATAGTACGATATTATCTTATCAACTAACTCGCTTATAAGAGTGCTCCATTTTTACAACGAAAACATTCTTCCTAGAATTATCTGGAGCAGTTCATTTCTATTCTGAGAATTGTGACACGTACCACGCGTCGAAGGTATGCTGTTTCGTTACACTGCTCCCTTCTTAACCTCCTCATTAGCAACTTAACATAAAGGCTCAGGATGGCAGAATCTACAAGACTCTTGAGCTCTGCATAAACTTCTTAGGAAAAATAATAGTCTACTGTCTTTGAAGGGCACGACCTTTTCGAGTTAATGCAGCAAACAGTAATTTCTACGCCGGTTTTGCGAAAGATTACTTTAAGCATGCTTTTCACAATCTTTCAATCCACAATCTAAATTTTCTAGTGAATGGCCTGTCTTTGGCATATACGCTTGTCTTTAAATTAGTAAGAGCACGCCATAGTAGTCATAGCAAATATCGAAGACTATCTTCTAATCGCAGTACTTATTAAGGCTGCTGATTTTTTAACTAATCCAAGCGACCAAACTTCTAATTGAATACGGACGAAATACCTATACTCATCTCTAGGTCATGGGCCACACAATGGGCTAGAGAAACATTTTGCGGAACACTAAATAAATCTTGCTGAATTTCTGTGGTCACGCCGAATCTAGAACTCTTTATTTCTCCGTAATTTGACATTGGTGGCCTATTGGCCTATTCCACTACAAATTTTTCAGGTCTATTGTGGTCCTTCAGTCCTAGATAACATTCTCTAACCTGACCATGAAAAAGTCTATTAGCTTCGACACGGTAACTTCCATGTAGCTATTTGTCGGTGGACATCCTTCCCCTAATCCAAAAAACCGTACATTTGTCAGACTGTCACACTGACATAGAATGTGCTTTTCTGTTTCTTCTTTGAGGTGACAGAATCTGCACAGGCCATCATTTGATAATCCCATCAGCTTCAAGTGCCTATTCGGCTTACAGTGCCCTGTTACAAGAGCTACTATGGCTTTGACTGTTTTCCTTTATTTTTCTTTGCCTATTATCTCTGCCGTAAATTTTGGTGAATGTTCTGTAATGAACTGTCCGCCTGTCTTTGTCCTGGTGAATTTCTCCACCATTTCAGAGATTTGTGAGCTACCCCCTTCCTGTAGCCGTTCTTGTTACAGTCTTTGCAGCGCCGCAGAAGGGTTCAATGAATAGCATTAATGAGCCTTGTTTGGTCATTTCATTTGATTTTTCATTTCTCTTGATTTGTCCCTACTATGCCAGCTCCCACAACCTCCGATGTATTTGAGCCATGCGTGTACCAGGTAGCAGCAGCTTCATTCCAGTCTTCTCTGTCTGGTATCCTAATTGTGAACGTATTGTTAAAGCTATATCTCGTAGCTGTTGCATCGATAGGTTGCCCCATCACAATATTAGCTTTCAGCTCCTCCATATGTTGTCAACATCATGCATCTGGCTTATATGTCTCTGACTATTAATTAATCTGTGCATAACTGATCTGGCTTCTTCCTGTACAAAGATATGAAGTGGTGGTTAATTCAGCAGGACTTTCAACGCTGCTGTACCTGTTTTTATGGCTCCAGTAATACACAGGATGCTAGCCTTTGTGTATTGCCTAGCCGCCTTATTGCTTCCACTTGCTGCGTCTTTGTTCATAGCGTCACCAAGCTATAGGTTATCATTAGTCTAATAACCTTTGTGTATAACTATAAAGTCATTTTGGGGTTAAGTCCCCAATTCCTACCGCACATTCTTCTATATCTGCCCAGGGACATAGTAGCTTTTTGTGTGGTTTTTAGAATGTCAGTATTCCACGTAAGCCTACGATCAAAATACACTCCAAGGTATTTTGCTTCTTTGGCAAATGAAATCTCTGTTTCTCTCAGCACTATTGGTTTTAGAGCTTGTAGTGTTGTTTTTTTTTGATAAAGTTGACGATTTGTGTTTTATGAGCATTGACTATCAGTCTCTTTTGTTTACACATGTCGTCAACTATATTTAGGGCTGCTTATATTCTCTCAGACTAAAATGGAGATGGGCAGGATACATAGCCAGAATGACAGATGGGCGATGGACAAAGAGGTTATTGGAATGGAGGCCAAGGGAAGACAAGAGAAGCGTCGGTCGACCACCTACAAGATGTACTGACGATTTAAGAAGACTCGATGAAAACTGGATAAGAGCGGCGCAAGATAGACGGGGTTGAAAACATGAGGAAGAGGCCTATGTTCAGCAGTGGACTCTTGAGGCTGGATGATGATGATATTCTCTCAGACAACACCTAAGAATACCTGTTCCTAAAAACGATTGCTATATCGTCAGTATAATCTAGACAGCAAAGGCCTTCTGTGGACAGATTTCTAAGGAGATGATCTCCTTGTTGCCCAAATTAGAGGGGACAGAACTTCTGTTTGTGTACAACCTCCACCTACTTTTGCTTTGATGGTTGCTTTACTTAGAGTGGATAGTACTGTTGTATTCTCCAGGGATGCTCTTATCCATCTACATATTACTGCAGGTGCGATTCGTCCACTCATAGCACCTATTAAAAAGCTAGTAGTAACATTAATAATGCCCCTTTTAGATCTAGCGGTCATTGCTATCTCTTTGTCTTGCATTGACTTTGAGATAAGCCTATTTGGATCATCCGCAGAGTATGTAGATTTTAATTTGATGTAAATTCCTTAAAACTTAATTGTAGGTCATCTTTGATCTCATATTGAAAGATTTGTACTTCTTTCGTTTTATTTGAGCCAACATACGGTACAGGACGATTTAAATGAACAACCTTTGGTTTACCTCTTGGCCACTTCTTAATTCGGTATATTACGTCGCTTATTTTCTTTTTAAAATCATACGGACCTTCCCATTGTCTTTGCAGTTTAAAAAGATAAGTTTTTTTTTGCAGTTGTGGATTATAAAGCCAGATAAGATGTTCTACTTCAAAGATTTCATTGTTGCATCGAGAATCATATTGATCTTTTATTCTGTCACTGGCTGTCTAGATGAGTTGTTAGGCAAGCTCGTGAATGTTGTTCATTCTTAACTTCAAGCGGTCGATATATTCTTTGTTTGCAATATGTCTGCAGTCAAACTTTAGATTACAGGGAAATGAACTTTATGATCCAACATCAGGCAGGTTGAAGTCTGGTCTGTTGTTTCAATAGAGCGGTAAGATGGCTACTAAATTAGGAATTTTTTTTATTTATATTTTAAGAGAAAAAGAAAAGTTGGGAAAAATTCGGGGAAAAAATGGAAGAAAACAGCACAGAAAACGTAAAATTATTTTACAGAACACTGAAAAACCTAAGATGCAACAAAGAAACGAAACTGAAACAAATAATGAACAAGGAAGGAACAATAATAAACGACGATAAGACAATAATGGAAAGATGGAGGGAACATTTTCAGCTGATACTGAATGGAAATCAAGCGAATACAATGGAGAAGGAAAGCCACAACAGGAGAGTATCCATGAGAAACACGGAAAATCCAGAAACTATAGAAAAAGAAGAACTGGAAGAAGCAATAAGAAAGATAAAGATTGGAAAAGCAGCAGGAAGCGATGAAGTAGCACTAGAAATGATGAAATATATAGGAGTAAAAGCAAAAGAAAAATTGTTATACATATCGATGGCTTAACTTGCAAATCGGCTAACTCCATTTTTTACCGAAATACAGGTTTTGGCGTTGTCGACTGCTTCTAGTTGTCGCTCACATTATGTTCAATAAAATATCTCCCTAGCTTTTAAAATTACGGAGATAACGGCGAACACGTAAAATGGTCAACTCCTAACACTAGCATAACAAAACCGAAACGTGGCTAACTCCAAGAGATTATGACTGTTGCGCGTCTCGATAATGATTCGTCTGTTTTCTTGAAATCTGTTACTGATTTACTATCTGATTATCTGTTACTACAATACTAGCTTGATTGACAAATATTTCAGTGATGATAGCGACTGCATGAATACACAACTTGTACCTTATTCTGAGTACTCTGATTCTAACAGTGAAGAAGAACCAAGGAAAATTAAGAGAAGAAAAAGGTGTCAGGTAAATAAAGCTACATGGAAAACGCGCTATCTCAGAGTTCACAGGGAAAATAAGCAACAGTATACTGGGCGTAAAAAAATTGAAGGGAAATGAGAAAGAACACAAAAAAATAAACAAGTTCTTAAACCACGAGGCAAATCTAGGACAACTGATAAATGTTGTAGCTTTAAAATGTAGCGAAGTTTCAGAAGAAGAAAGGAAAACTATATTTAAGATATTTTGGAGGATGACTTGGGGGAAAAAAGGCTTTTCGTGAATGGTCTTTTACAAGCGATACCCACATAACGGCCAAGAGACAGAAAAGACCCATTATTAACAAGAAGAAAAAGCAGAATGGTCAACTTAAACTTGACTAACGAATGCCGCGTGAGAGTGTGTAAAACGATGTTTCAAAACACTTTGTGTCTTACCAAAATGACTATCTGGAACTGGAAAAAAGGCAAAGAGAATATTTCTTACAAAACAAATCAATACACAACAAAAAATCTCTACGAAGTAGAAGTGAAATCACTTAAACAGTTTTTGAATAATATTCCAAAAATGGAATCCCATTATTGCCGCAAAGGTTCGGCCAGGCTTTATTTGTTGCCAGAATGGACATCAAAAAAAGCCTTGTACAATATCTACACATTTGACTGGTGCACGCCACGGAATTCCAAACCTCCGTCAATTGCTAAATTTAGCAACACTTTAGAAATTGAAAATATATCCGTTTAAGCCAAAAAAAGGTGAATGCGAAAAGTGCCTCTCTCACAAACTCGGAAATATACCTGACATAGAAACACAATGAGCACATAGAAAGAAAGAATGAAGCTAGACTTGAAAAAGTACAGGATAAAAATACAGAAGAATTTGCATTCACAATGGACACGCAAGCTGTGTTATTGGCACCTAAATCTAATGTGTCATCTATATATTATAAAACTAAGATATGCACGCACAATTTCTGTATATTTAATATAAAAAATAAAGACGGATTTTGTTACCTCTGGAACGAGACCGAAGGTGGGTTATACTCTGACAATTACGCTACCAGAATTGTCAAGTTTATTACGGAGAAACTTTTGCCGAGTATTCACAGAACCTGGACAGGATAATAAAATTATATTGTACAGCGATGGATGTACAGCGCAAAAAAGAAACGTAATATTGACAAATGCAATACTAAACGTGGCAACATTAAACAATGTCACAATTCAGCAAAAGTATCTACAGGTAGGCCTTACCGAGATGGAAGCGGACTCAAATGCATGTCACCATAGAGAGGAAACTGAAAAACAAAATAATTCATGTACCAGCTGAATATGCAGAAGTTTGGATTAAAGCTCGCAAACATCCTAAACCTTCCTTATAACGTATCTTAACTAACCCATGAATTTTTTAAATCCTTCGTAAGTTTACAGTTTTATAAGTCAATAAGACCAGGAAAAGCCATAGGAGATGCCAAGGTACTTTTAATGTTAATTTTGTTTGGTCTTCTACAGACACAGAAGACGAAAACATTACCAATGTTTTGTTTTTTAGGTCACAGATATTCTTGGCCTACAATATAAACAAGGGAACCTGTACTTTATCTTACGGTTTACAGATGAATGACAGTTACTGCCTCAGCGATGTGATAAAAGGATCTCAGTTAAACCTATTGAAAGCTTACCGAATCTTCATGAAAATCGGTTTAAAATAAGTATTATAGTCGTAAATTCAAAGACTTACAACAACTAAAAAGTACCTTGCTGGTGGACTACAGGGACTACTACGACAATGTGCCACATGAAGACTGATAAATAAAATACTCTATGGTATAATAAAAATAAAATACTTGATTATAAAATAAAAATAAACAAACATATACTTATAGATTGATTTAATTTTTATAAAGAGGTTCCATAATACGATGCAGAGAAAAGTGGGCAACTCCCGATTATTTACTATTTTCTCTTAATTACAAACATGGTAACTCCAAAAATTTAAATAATTGCTATTGAATCAAAATATTTTTTTATGCTTTTTAGTAACTTCAAAGTGCAAAATAAATAGGCAACAAATAGATTTTTGGAATATTGATATTGTAAGTATTAATTTTTTTAAGAAGTTTTTTTGTGTTCCTGTAAAGTATTAAAAAATGGAGTTAGCCGCTGTGCAAGTTAAGCCATCGATATATAACCTAATATGGAAGAGAAAAGTAATACCCAGAGAATGGACAAATGCAGTAATTATACCTATATAAAAGAAAGGAAACACAAGAGACTGTAGGAACTATAGAGGTATATCACTACTATGTGTAGCAGCAAAAGTATACGAAACGATAATAGAAAGGAAAATTAGAAAAGAAATAGAACATAAATTAGAGGATGTACAAAGTGGATTCAGGAAAGGACACAACACACAAGACCATATATTCACCATTCAACAAGTAATAGAAAAAGCCTTAAAGAAAAATATAAAGAAATACATCTGAGCTTTATAGACATGGAAAAAGCATTCGACTCAGTCAAAAGAAAAGATATATGGGAAAGCCTAAAGAAGAAACAATAGTAGTAGTAAGTGAAGAACTGATAGAAGCAACAAAGAGTATATACATGAAAACAACAAATACAGTAAGAATGTTAAATATACAGTCAGAACCATTTGAAATAACCCAAGGAGTTAGACAAGGGGGAAGTCTCAGCCCAGTACTATTCATAAATGTAATAGATGAGATAGTGAAGAATGTAAGAAAACATTCAAGAAATACTGCATCGGTTGGAACACAATGCAAATGATAAATGCTGAGATGTGTATATTTGCAGACGACATAGTATTAATTGCGGAAACTGCAGAAAAACTGAAATACAACTTAGAGAAATGGAACCTAGAAGCAAACAAATACAACTTAAACGTAAACAAAGAGAAGACTCAAATAATGAAAATATCAAGGAAACAAGGGACGGAAGATCAAATAGAAGTAATGATAGACCAACAAAAAATAATACAGACAAATTCATACAAATACTTAGGAACAGTAATCAACAACAAAGGAGACATCGAGGATGATCTTAACAACAGAATGGAAAACACAGGAAAACTATTCCAAGCACTAAATAGAGGATTCCTTAATAACAAAGACCAAGATGACAATATACAAAACAATATATAGACCTACAGTGACATATGGAGCAGAAAATTGGATATTAAACAAAAGACATCAGAGCAGAATTCAGGCAGCAGAGATGAAATACCTCAGAAGAACGATAGGAGTAAAAAGAACTGATAGAATGAAGAAATGAAGAAATAAGAGAAAGACTCAAAATCAAACCGATACTCGAGTCAATTAAACAGAAAAAATTGGCATGGTTCGGACATCTAACCCGGATGGACAATAATAGACAAGTTAAAAGAGTGTGGGACGCCAAACCAATAGGGAAGAACAGAAGAGGAAGACCCATTAAAGAATGGAACAGTGACATCTCGTAGATACTGCAGAGTAAGGGTAAGACTTGGCAGGAAGCAACACAGATGGCATCCAATAGAAAGGAATGGAGAAAGTTCGTTAAGAGCTAGGACACCTCAGAAGACTGTCAAATATTGTAATTTAATGAATTGTATTTTAAACGGCCCAACACCGAAAGGTACAAATGGGTCTACTGATTAAGTAAGTAAGTAAGTATTTTTTAAATAATTTCTGCATATTTACTAAAATAAATAAATATTTCGTGTAAAGCAGTCTATATTTTTATGCATATTTAACATTTTTTTATTTTCTTATTTGCCCGAGTTATGATGTTCTGGAAAGGAGGTGCTGCCAAAAATTTGGAAGGAAAATCAGGGAAATGTCGTGCAAGAGCAAAATTGTATCAACTTAAATACGAGACAATAAAACTGACTAATAAAACTATGGGAATTATATGTAATAATTTTGGAAATGATCCAATATTACACCACCACAAAACGTTACGAAATATTACTAATCTGTAAACATCCCCATGGCGATATATTTATACCTAGAAATTATACCTATTGCTCCAAATACTATTATTTATAATCCATTATATGGAAATCAAATTTTGCTGGTTCAGGATAGTTAATATCACTCCTATATAAACGAATTCAGCTATCAGAGAGAGCGTACATTTAATTTGAATACATTATTTTATATTTCCGGGATTGTTTGACCCCAAAACCGCAATATATTTCAAATTAATAGGGATATGTATATTGCAATATTAACAATTACGACGTTGCGGCAAACCGAATTCGTTTTATTATTGTTATCAGTATCCAATATACCATTTCGGGCAAATAAATGAAATGCAGACATTTGTTTGACGTCACATCGATTTTTTTGAGGTTATGTCTGTGTTAGTTTAAAAAAAGTTAATTGCCGTTGGCATTTTCACAATAAATCGTTCTCTAGGTACATGATTCTGTACAAAATTCAGTTTAAAAAATCTTATGTCTGTAATGAAACAGAAGAGTACACAAACATTGTAAAATTTTGTATCTTCATAATTAATTAGGTGTTAAGGTTTATTTTTTCAAGATAACTTAAGTCTTCAACTCAAAAGACAAAATATATAAAGCAGTAAAATTATTTTTCCAATTAACCTTCATAAACCCAAGCTTGAGCCAGTTTGAGAACCTTTTTAATGTTAACCACGTTTTTTCTTAGATAAAGATGTGTGTTGTCACCTGTGAGTAACAGTGACTAGTAGGAGAATCTCCAATTTAAGATTTGCTGATGACACTACACTTATACCAGCAAATGAGGAAGAAATGTTTAATCTCCTGCGAAGAGTTGAATACGAAAGCAATAAAGTTGGTCTGAAAATCAATAAAGTTAAGACTAAAATATTGGTGGACGACAGATTGTAGCATTTGCAAATTTTTTGAAATATATATTGAAATGTATCAAAATCCCCTCGTATTTGCTAAAGCAATCGAAGAATATCTTAGTGTATTTCATTTCCCATTCGTACTTATAAAAACACCGAATTCTTCCAATTCATCTTTACGTCACCGTAGTTATTGTAAACCATTTTATAGTTTGTGTATTGTCCTCGACGCATCAAGGAATTTGGATATCGGTTAAAATACTTGGGAATTCCAAGGTTGGCCAAATCCAAATTTCTAATTGATTCGATGCAGGGAAATTCCACTTTCGCTACGTAAAACAAAGGATTTGTTTTACATAAAAGCAGGTGGATTTTCTCTCATCGGTCAGTCGAGCTTGCCTCTTTTACTGTAGACCTAGTCGGTGCTATTATTGTTCCAACTAAGTTATTGTTTTATTTCTGATTTTCTGTATACCTTTTTATTTTAGCATTATTGTATATTCAGACCTTTTCAGGTTAGAATAATACATTGATCTATATTTGTTCATGTACTGATTGTTTGATATTTTATTTGATTATTTTGATTGTTTATTTTTCTTGTATTTTGTGTCTAAGTTGTTCTTCCGTAAGTTAAGAACACTTAGAAATATTTATCTTGCTTTTTCTATTTTATATTTTGATTTGTACTTTGTCTAAGTAGTTCTTTCCGGTAAGTCAAAGAACTCTTAGAAATATTTCTCTGAATATTTGACTTGTTATTTTAATTGTGCGTCTAAGCCATTCTTTTCCGGTAAGTCAAAAGAACACTTAGAAATATTTTCATAATCATTGTTGCATTATTATTTCCGATATTTTATTTAAGATATTTTCTTCCTTAAGTTAAGAAAATACTTAATACATTTGTCTCTTTCATTTTCTATTTTATGCTAAGTTGTTTCTTCCGTAAGACAAGAAACACTTAGGAATATTTCTGCATTTCTCTATTCTTTTATCTTGTGTATTTTACTTTTCAGTCTAAGTTGTTTCTTCCGTAAGTCAAGAAACACTTAGAAACATTTTCTTTGCATTGTACTTTTATACCATTTTATTTTTCTTGTTTACTAAGTTATTCCTTCCGTAAGTCAAGGAATATTTAGACTATTTTACCTGTTCTGTTTTCTATTTTTGATCTGTTATTTTGTAACTGCTCCTTGGAACTGTTACCTATAACAGATACTTGTCACGGTAACCGTTATTTTATACCAGTAGAAGTATTAAACCATTTTATCAGTGACAAGCAAAGATGGTCAACACCCGGTCTGATTCCGAGGACAGGAAAAAGTCCGCAGAGCCGGCGATGGGTCCTACAGGCCCAAACGCCCCCTCTCGGCAACAGTATATTCTATAAGATGCGTATTTTGTCGGTATTCTTTGATAGAAGCCTCTTCTAGGATATTCTGCGTTTCAAATAAATATTCCAGTTTATATGTTTTGTTTATACCAAGATTGTGCGAATAAATTTCAAAAGTAAGTGTTTACTTTTGGTAAAGCCGGCCGCTGATTAAGGCGTGTTTAGTTTTGTTGGAGTCCGAATTTATTTTCAAATTTGAAATCTTTTCGTTTTTCTTTTCTTCTCATGGAAATGTAGTATGAAGTGACAGTAGCAGTTAAATGTGTAGTATTGAGCAGTTTTACAACAGTTTTTGAAGATGACCTTACGTTGCTCTTATGCTGTGCCTGTTTCAGTCTTTAACGAAGACCAGTTTTCAAGGTTTGTGTTCCAGCCGGTGCTGGCTTCCACCCTCATCTTCTTGTCCCTGGTCGTCATCCCAGATCTGCCTCCAGAGGTTTTATTGTATCCAGTTCCCGATCCCAGACATTGTGCAGAGTGAGATTTAGTGAGGTTAAGGTAACTTTTTGTGTTAAATTTTAAAGTCACGATAGACATTTTTTAAAAAAATAATAATTGATTTCATTATTTAAAAAGATAATTTTTTATTTACAATAATTTTTTTATTTGCCACAGTTTATAGCTCAGTAACATTTTTTGTAAGTTTTTGTAGCATCTCCCGAGTTTGTAAATGAATAGAACACATGTAAGTTTTCTTTGATGTTTTTGGTATAAATCTCTGTAACTACTAATATAGTAATTTTTGTGCCATCTGTAATTTTGTTACTGTTTGTGGTGAGACAATAAATGTTTGATATTTGTTTATTTCTCTAAACCATTTTTTTATTTTATTTTAGAAAAGTCTCCTAACCCCTGTTTGTGTTCTTTATTTTAGGAAAAAAGAGCCTTTTTTTTCTTTTTCCAGCAAGTTTAGGATTCTTTGAAGCGGCGTCCTTATTTCAAATAGCTAGAGGTCTTTCTTGTTGTTTTTATTTGCCCTTTTGGTCTAGGAGATTTATGTAAGTATCCATTTGTTTAATTTTTTTGTAGATGCCGCAATCCAGTCCCCTTGCCATTCAACTTATCCACGACACAGATCTCCAAACAAACCCTGAGTGCCGTTCGCACAGTATCGTTTATTTTGCTTACCCCATCTCTACCCCAGTAGCTTCTGTCCCAGTTTTCAAACCCCCTATAATTATACCCTATGTGGTAGGCAAAATATTACTTTACAAGGTTCCACACCATTTAACTGTTCTGAAGAGAAGATCAAGAGAACAATCACCAACTAGATGATGCGACCAAATTTAGAATTCTGCTGAAAACTTATTGTGCAAAGCTCTTAGAGCAGCTGAAGATAGAAACCAATGGAGAAAAATTGTT
Source organism: Diabrotica undecimpunctata (assembly GCF_040954645.1). Classification (NCBI taxonomy): domain Eukaryota; kingdom Metazoa; phylum Arthropoda; class Insecta; order Coleoptera; family Chrysomelidae; genus Diabrotica; species Diabrotica undecimpunctata. The sequence continues at coordinate 14,717 of NW_027313689.1, forward strand.
AGGAATATTGAAAGAAATCATGATCCTCAGTAATATGAAAACGACAAGACAGAGATGTTTTTTCTAGAATATAGACGCCGTTCGAAGCTCTATTTCAGTTTCATTGTGCCACTCTGTATAATACATTTTAGATAATAATATACACTATTTAAAATTAAAACGACTCCATGTAATTAAAAACTTCGCATATTCCACCTCGCTTCACATCGTGAAAAGTTCGCTAGGGACGTCAGGCTGCATTTAGTGATTGGTTCGTTCCATCGTCTGTCTAAAGTTAACAGTATGGAAAACGTTTTGATTCATTTTATGAAGTTTCCAGGGATTACATTTCGCCGGGTAGTTAAATTTTAGACGATCCAGACAGTCTAAGCCAGTTAAGTAATGTGCGTAGGAATTTGTGAAAAATACTTTTTCACAAACTTGGAATTTATCCAACGAGTTGACGACATAAATTTCAAGGATTTTGGTAAGATAAACAAGGCATGGATTTAAAAATATAGAAAATTATATTCACACAGCATGTAGCTTAATTTGGTTATAATGGGTGTTTTTTTTAGAGGTATAGAAATTTTAATTGGAATAAAACAAAGACAATTTTTTAGATTGACATGAAATTAACTTTATTCAGTAGATAATCTTTTGACAATATAATGTAAATATGATTTCTGGCATATGACCCGTAATCTAATCTAGACGTCCAATTTTCAATGACTTTTCTAACATTTATAGCCGTATATCGGCAATAACGCGGCGAATGTTATTTTCCAAGTGATCAATCGTTTCAAGATTTTTGGCGTAGACTAGCGACTTCACATATTTTTACAGAAAATAGCCTGGCGGTGTTAAATCGTACGATCTTAAAGGCCAATTCACGGGTCCGAAACGTAAAACTATACGGTAACCAAACGTTAATTTCAATAAATCAATTGTGGCAAGAGCTGTGTGATATGTTGCGCCGTCTTGTTGCAAACCACAGCTCCTGCATATCATGGTTGTTCAAATGAGGAATGAAAAAAGTCAGTAATTATGGCTTTATAGCGGTCAACATTGACTGTAACATTCTGACCAGCATCGTTGTTGAAGAAATACAGACCAATGATTCCACCAATCTGAGAGGGAAGGACGAAGAAAAATATCCTGCTATCCTTGCTAACCTAAGAGCATGGTATAGGAAGACAGCACAGCTATTCCGTATAGAAAACAACAAAGTCATCATAGCCAGTATGATCGCCAACGTTCGGAACAGACAGGCACCCTAAGAAGAAAAAAGTCTGACTGCTCTCTAGTTGATTTATCATAGTTGTTTTTATATAATGGTGCTGGGCAGGCCACGTAGCTCGATATAATGACAACAGGTGGACACGGAGAATTCTAGAATGGAGACCAAGAACGACAACAAAAATAATGGGAAGACCCCAAAAAAAAGGGGTGGATGACAATAGAGGAGTGGCCGGCAGACAGTGCATTAAATTGGCGCAAGATAGAGAAAGATGGAAGCAATTGGAAGAGACCTACATTCAGGAGTGGATGCAAAATGGTTGACAAAGTTTTTATATACATATGTATTATGTATTAGTTGCTCGTATTACGACTCTATTCTAAAATTATTATTGATAGCTTGTTCTGTAGCTCATATCTCGATACTATCACTTTTCATAGTCTACGAAGGCAGAAATACGGGTAATTTGTATTCATTTGCCTTCTCTACCACTGTTCTCATTGTCAATAGATGGTCATCAAACATAAACATTATCAAAATGGCACAAAAATCTTTATTAAGAAATTCTTTAAAATGAGGAAGGTGACAGCTTTCTATGCGAAGATTATATACCTATGTAAGATAACAAAAAAACGCTAGTCAGAAATCAGATTATGACTTAATAACTGAAAGACACAGGAACTGTATCAAAGTCGTTTCCAGGTGCTAATCTATTCTCTGACCCTAATCCCTTAATAGCCCATAGTACACAATAATTTCAAAAAAACAGTAAAGGAAATAAACTAAATCAAATTGATAATAGACATTCAATAACCGCAGAGATACGCCAGATACAAAAGAAACATTTTTTTTTCATTGTATAATGGCTTTGGCATAGCCAATTAGCCAGACTATTTGTGGTAGTTACAATTTTTGATTTTATTACCTAAGCCTATTTATAATATAAATTTACAAAAAGTAATATGTTCGTATATACATTCAATTTTTGACATATTTACAATTTTTGATTTGAATACCTAAAACTACTTATAATTTAAATTTACAGGATGTTATGTATTCGTAGATACATTTTAATACCTGCTTATTATTTGAAAAAATAATTGTATTTACATTGACAGGCAATGAACAATTTAGCTCAATTAGTTTTTCATACATCATTTTGATACTTTGTTTGTACTGTCCACACTTCAATAGAAAGTGCTGTAGATCTCCCACTTTACCACAGGAGCAATATGGGTTATCAGTAATACCTATGCTGTGTTTGTATGCAGGAGTGAGTGCGTGGTTTGATCTTATTCTGTTTATTGTTTTTATAAATAAGCTATTTGTCTCATATTTGAACCATCTCTCATTGTGTATTAGTGGTTGGCAAGCTCTAAAGTTTATTCCAGTTGTACTTTGGTTGTATAAACGTTTGCCATCTTTGTTTGCAGTTGTTTCTACTGATATTATCTATGTCTGCTACTGAAAGAAGTATGTTGTTTATATTATGTTTGGTTAAAGCTGCAGATTTAGCTAATTTGTCGACTTCTTCATTTCCTAATATTCCAGAGTGTCCTTTTACCCAACAAAAAGAAAAAATAAACAATAACTTACAAACACTGAATATGAGAGCAAACTTTTAAGTTAGTCCCGAAAGGACCTTTAAAAAAATAGAGAACAGGAAGTATATACAGCAAAACAAAAATGGATGAGTAATGAAATACTCCAACTCATGAATAATTGTCAAACCTGATTTGTCTATTGTTGAGCATAGGCCTCTTCTAGATATTTCCATCTATGTCTGTTCTAACTCTATGCTATCCAATCGGTCACAATTCTTTTTAGGTCGTCGTTTCAACACGTTAAGGGGACATACTACTACAGTCTCTTTACTAACTTGTACAGTAAGATAGATAGATAGATAAATAGATTTAGAGGATGGCCACTGCAACCTTTTCAGATCTATTGTGGTCCTCTAGTCCTAGATAACATTCTCTAGCCTGACCCTTTTTAGAAAGTCTAATAGCTTTGAGACTGTACCTTCCATGTAGTTATTTGCCGGAGGATTTTCTTCTTCAAATGCAAAAAATCGCACATTTGCCAGACTGTTACACTGACATAAAATGTGCTTTGCTGTTTCTTCTTCGAGGTGACTAAATCTGCACAGGTCATCATCTGATAATATAATCAGCTTCAAGTGCCTATTCAGGTTACAGTGCCCTATTAGAAGACCTACCTTGGCTTTGACTGTTTTCCTGTCTTTGCTTATTAGGTCTGTCGTAAATTTTGGCGAATTTTCTGTAATGAACTGTTTCGCTTGTCTATCTCCTGGTGAATTTATTCATCATTCCAAAGATTTGTGAGCTACCCAATTCCTTGTAGCTGTTCTTGTTTATGTCTTTTGCAACGCCGTAAAAGGGTTCCAGTCCAATGAATGGCATTGATGAGCCTTGTTTGGCTATTTCATCTGCTTTTTGATTGGCTTTATGACCCTCGTGCCCTGGTACCCAAGCTACCGTAACTTTGCTACAGTCTCCTAGTTTATTTAGAGCACACATACAATCCCATATTAGCTTAAAATTGACCTCTACAGAATTGAGTACCTTAAGCACTGCCTGACCATCTGTGAAGATGGCAACTGAACGGAACGTTCTTTCCTGCCTTTCTATTTCTTCCACGCAGTTATGGATTGCCATTATTTCCGCCTGAAAAACTGTCACCTCCTTAGACCTCCTTAGATAGACTTACCGGCAAATGTATCACTTGATTTGTCCCTACTATGGCTCCCACACCCTCCGAGCCATCTGTGCACCAGGTAGCAGCAGCTTGTGTGGGTGCACTTTCATTCCAATCTTCTCTGCCTGGTTCTTAATTGTGAACTTATTCTTAAAGCTATATGTCGTAGCTGTTGCATCGATAGGTTGCATTATCACAATATCGGCTTTTAGCTCCTCGATTAGCTTTCTGTTGTCAGCACCATGCATCTGGATTAAAGCGGCTTCCCACGATCGGCGATATTGTGAACTGACGCCGTCCAGTGGGAAATGTCTCGTCCGTGGTAGCGAAGGCACGTCTGTGCTGGTGCATCGTATCCATTGAGAGTCGGTAACATCAAAGGTGCGGTATCTGCCCGTGCGACGCGATCCGAGCGCGTCCTTGTTTTAACAAAGAAGTGCAAGTCAAAAGATGTTCATTCGCTGACACGAGTAGTTGTCTGTAGTTTTGTCAAAGTTTTTTTGCAGTTTTTTGCTAAAAAATGGAATGGACGAACAAAGATAATTTTGATTTTTTAAATTTGAATCAAAATGAACCAAGTTTATGGAATTTTACGACGCCAGACCATAAGAACAGGAACGATATACACGATGCATGGAACAGGATAAAAAAATTAATTAAAGGGTGGTACTATTTTGATTAAAGACTTAAAAAAAAAGAGAGACAATTTAATGTCGACATACAGAAGGCAAAAAACAAAAGTAGAGACCTACACAGTAGCGTACCGTCTGCGGTACGTTGCACTCCGTGCTCATCGGCTGTGCGCGAGGATCTGTTGAACCGCCGCTCATGGGCCGGCGATGCTATTATATGTCGCTGACTATGGGTTAATCTGTGCATTACTGATCTGGCTTCGCCCTGTATAAAGATTCGAAGATTGATTACAATTTCATTAGTCTTTTTTATAAACAAAAATTCTCTTTATTTATATACAAGTAAAAGAAAAAACTTCCGCTATTTAAATAGTTCCCGCTAAATAAATTATATGAAAAGTTTCTCGCTACATTCTGTCAGAACTGGAGCTGTATATTATAGTTATTATAGCTGCCGCATAACTAATAAATTATTAAAGCCATTTTAATTTACAAATTAAACAACGTAAAACTATTTGAAGCAGTAATAAAAGCAGACTCCTTTGTCGATTTTTCACTTTTATTATTCTACAGAGAAATTAAGTTTAATGCTTCGCATAGCGGAACAAACCTCCGCAAAATAGTAATTGTTTTATTTTTCATCAGTGTGAAAATTAACATTTCAGTTTTAATTCATTTAAAATATGAAACAAATCAGTAAATGTATCGTGCAAGTTAAAAAATTATGATAAATAATGCATTTTCAGTTTATCCTAATGATATTTATGCCAGATTTGATTTAGTAAAGATATGTGACGGAATATAATTATTAATCAGCTGTGAAATATACATCGTTGGGATTGGTATATTAAATCTATCTATATAACTCTGAGATAGCGCGT
>NW_027313690.1:0-20162 GCF_040954645.1 Diabrotica undecimpunctata
GCGCTATCTCAGAGTTTAGTTTTAAAAGGTTGAGTATTTATTTGGAATAATATTATTCTATCCCAGACTGGTACGAAATTGATCACATATTTACTCTGTTCTGATGTTACTAATATACCTACACCATTTTTGTAATGCGGTTTTCTGTGATGTTACCTGAATAATATAATACACTTCCGTCCTTTTTACATGATCCTGACTCTGACCATCTTATTTCGCTGATTTCCAGTAGGTCTATTTTCATTCTTTTCATTTCTTGAATTGCGTTGACAAGCCGAAAATAGACTTCTAACATTCCATGTGCACATTCTAAAATTAGATTTCTTTATTTTTAGGATTTCTTCACGAGGTTTTCGCATGTTTACAACCTGAGAGGCCTCGTGGTATAAATATGTTTCTCCTCTCCTGCCGAATCTCGGCCTCCGCTTTCCAGGATTAGTAACGGTTTGCAATTGCAATGTCAGTTCTATGGTGATTTTCCTGGGGGTGCTCTATGAGCCGTTAATGCAGTGGTTCCCCTTTGACTTCTGCATTCTTATGCCGTTGACCATTATTTGTTGATTCATCCGCCTTCGGGGCCGATTTCTCAACCCCAGGACAAAAGAATGCCCTACCACTCACCAACTCATACGCCCTAAACCGTTGATCAGTAAGTGGGGGATTGCTTATAGCGGGATTGCTTGAACTCTCTTACCAGGTCTAATTTTCTGTTTTTTCCTGCATCGAATTATACTCCTGTAGTAGTGTATATTCTCCTGCAGTGTCGATTACTTCGTCTTTGAAATATACCCAAGTTTTCTCAGGATCGCTGTCTAATTGATCTGTTAAAAGTTTGTCTTCCAAGTTTTTTGGAAAGTCTTCTATATTTGAAAAGTCTAGCATGCTAATTATTTGTGAGTTTTCTGGTGTAATACTTCCGTTTTTTTTCTACCTAAGTCCAAAACTTCCAATAATTTTTGCAGTTTTTTTATCAGACTTTCCACCATTGACCATCAGTTCTTTTCCAAAATACTGTATCTATCAATCCCTCGATATTCCTATTCTTTGACTTTTGCGCAGATTTTGAATTGGTTTAGTTTCAGACGCAGACTTCCTACAAGGTGACTGATTCCCATATCTTGGCAGCCGGTGGCATATTTCACACCATCAAATTTAGATGATGTCAAACGAATTAATTGATGTTCCATAGCGAGAGCGATTGAAACCTCGTCACTATGATTTCATTATTTTAAGAGTAATGAAAGATGAAGTGAGATTGGAAAGAGAAAGGCTCAGCGAGAATGTTGTAGTAATAGAGCAGTAAAATAAATGCGATGGAAAGTCGACAAGGGAAGTGGAGAGGTGCGACATAGATTGGATGGTGTGTTCACATGAAGATGTAAACTAGTTCGAAAAATGTATAAAAATCTGTAAGAATTTTATTTTCCATTTATGATTAGATCCTTAATTATGAGGAGATTCAAGAATATGTTGAATACAGAATTTCAGATTAGCCTAATAACCTTTTTATTAAATTATGTTAAAAATGTATCTTACCTTGGATTTAGTCCGCCAGCAGCATTAGTAGCTATGAGATGAGTAATTCCCAATAGTTTCATTACTCGTACGGGCATTGCACATTTCCAAAGAGGATATCCTTCATAATAATGGAAACGGCCCTTCATACATACTACAGGAACTCCTCCAATGTAACACGCGCTATCTCAGAGTGTGTGGCCCTTTACTGTACTTTGAGGAAAATTGGGAATCTTTTCATATGGTACTGCTATTTTCTGATCCAAAGCATCTGCCAAGGTACCTAAAAAATAATGAATATCAGTAAAGCTGGTTTCATTATAAAAGTAAAGTTACATGGTATATTTTACATAAAATCAGTCACTTTTTTACTGAGGTTGATCTTTAGGCTACCAGCGGTATCACAGATGGCGGATAGTCGATGGCCTTTAGATATGAAGGTTAGTTGCGAATATACTGCATAAGCAAACCTCGACTAAGCAGCAGCGATACTGGAGGGTGTAGTGGGTGTAGTAGGTATAGGGATGTATGGGGTAAGAGCGAATTTTCATGCCCACTGTAGAAAGGATAGCCTACACAAAAATCAGTAGCGATAATGGATTACAACTGATAAACTTAGCAGCAGCATTGAACATGACAGTCGCTAGCAGCTATTTTTAACACAAAAATATACACAAGGTAACTGTGACCTCTCCTGATATAAGAACAAGGGGTCAGATTGATCACTTCTTAACCGATTTAAGACATGGAACAGACGTAATAAACTGCAGAAGTTATAGAGGTGCAAACATAGACTTAAATCATTGCCTAGTGATCTCAATATTGAGGACTAGAATTTCAAACATCAGCAAAGAAAATAAAATGGATAAAAAAGAAATGAAATGTGCAAAATGAGAGATGCAACAATTGCTGAAGGGTACTCTTAAAACATTACCAACAGGCTAAGGAATCAAAATGTAAATAAAGAAGGATAGAAATATTTACACTAAAACTGAACCAGAATAAAGGAAGATATTGAAGCAGTAAAAAAAGATGAAATAGGAACAGAAAACTGTGCCCGTAAAAATCATGGGTTTGACGATGAATGCAACATAAGGAAAAAATGAAGTCTGCAGAAAGATGCTTCCCGATGAACTGGAACAACTGTAATAAATTACAAGACAAAGAGAAAAGCAGAAAACAGGATACATAAAAGAAAAAATTTAAACCACTTAAATAAGGAACTTAAATATATAAAAAACCTTAACAGAGAGAAAGAATTCAGCATTACATAAGAAAGTTAACATCAACAGAAGATCTTAAGGCGACCACAAGCCAATGCAGAAGTCAGAATGATACGCAATCACAAGTCCTATGTCCACTTGTTATAGAAAACGACGTCATCGAAACAGTAAACGAATTTTTCAACCTGGGAGCACTCGTTAACATTGAAAATAATATTACCGCAGATATAAACCGCAGAATTTGCACGGCCAACAGATGCTATTTTGGACTCAAGGAAAAAAATCAAAAGATTTTAATTAGATTAAATGTGCTCTTCACAGATGAATCAATATTTAACAGATAATTATTAGATGGGCGACCTAGAATTTGGAGAAGAGCTGATGAATGTTAACATCAATGTTTTACTTCGAGGGTTCAATTTGGTGGAGGTGTTATAATGGTGTGTGCAGGCATTTCCCTAGAGGCTCATACAGAACTTGTAATAATTCGTGGGGACAATTAAAATGCGGAAAGGTATATTGAGCAATGGTTGAAAAATCATGGAGTGCGATTTGCCTCATTTGTTGGAGAAAATTTACGTCTAATGCAAAATAATGCTCGTCAGCAGATTGCAAGAATAACACACTTGGATGAAATTGGGATTCCTTTATTACCATGCCCCCCCCCCCAATACGTCCATATATATATATATATATATATATATATATATATATATATATATATATATATATATATATACATCAAACAGCAAACATTCTTGCATCATTCTTTGTTTCTGTTTCAAATAGATACTATAAAAACACGATGTTTTATCTTTAACTGACCTGCGTCATGTCATCTCTCGTATCATTATTACGACACTTCAGAGTGTTGAAAAGAACAAAACAACAGCAATAATTAACAGAAATATTATTCCATGACGCAATATGGATGCTTAATTAATAATAATCAATTATAACAATGTAATTTTCATGTTTTTAATGCTGTATAGGAATTTAATTGGTTAATCCAACGATTACAATGCCGTTGATTGTAAAAATATGAAAAAATAAAACATGGTATTATTACCAGCATTTAATGTAACCATTATTGTTTCTAAAAATCTAATAAAAGGAATTTATTTTGTCACGTAGAGATCTATATGAGTGAAACGTATATAGTCCGGTTAGTATGGGCGCACTGGCTGGGAAAAATACTCTCCTTATAACAAAAGTGCGTGAAGAAAATGATAGTTAAAAATTGTTTAAACAATTCTTTTAACAAATTGTAAAATTTAATTTTTTTTGTCATGACATGACATATGGATGTCAAACCTGGACCCTAACCAAGGCAAACATGAATAAACTAGCCACAACAGAAAGAACAATGGAAAGAGCAATGTTAGGTATACGATTGTCAGATAAAAAGAGGAACGACTGGGTAAGATCCAAAACAAAAGTCGAGGACATAGCAACAAAAATTGCCAAAATTAAATGGAGCTTCGCGGGCCACACTGCTAGACAAAAAGACCAACGTTGGAATACTACAATACAACATTGGAGACCTTATGAAAGTAAACAACCAAGAGGAAGACCACAGATGAGATGGGTTGATGATATTAAAAGAATAGCCGGAAGAAATTGGAAATATGTTGCTCAGGATAGAGACCGATGGAAGGAGTTGGGAGAGGCCTATGTCCAAACATGGGCGACAGAAGGCTAAGAAGAAGAAGAAGAATTTTTTTGCCCGGAACAAGTTTTTTTAGGTAACTGGCTCATTCTGAACCAAGAGGTACTTACAGTTACAAAAGTAACTGCTGGAACTTTGTATGATCTCCACCAATTGTTGGGGGGACAGCTTATAAAATTCCTTTCCCCAGCGTGTACAGTACCAAATATTTAAGGACCATGGACTGTTAAGGAGTTTCCTTCGATATCTGTAGGCAGACTTCACGGCGATGATTCGTTATGTGTTTGGTTTGATAGGGTTGTACTTAGAGAAAAATAAAGCGTAATTAATCGATACTACACATTTAATAACTAGAGAATATTTACAACAGCACTATTACTAATTAAAGAGTTCGCTTTAACACATTTTTCATTCATACCGGCGTTTTAGGGAAGCGCGAGTATAGCGGAAACTAAGGCACATTTCACTCAATTTTTAATGACACTGCCAATATTTGTGAAAACGAAAAATAAATTAATTTTAATATAACTTGTTGTTTTTACAACAGTAACTTTGTTCTAAAATACATCGTTTTAAAGGTATAAACAATTAAGGGTCAGAAAAAACGCGAAAATGTTCATTTTTAAAACTCGATTACTCTGTGAAAAATTAATATCTTTAAGTTAATAGTAAATAGTAGTAAAATAAGTAGTAAATAAGTAGTAGTAATAAGTAGTAAAATAGTAAAATAGTAAAAAAGTAAATTAAAACTAAAACTACATTTTACAAGATCCCGAAGAGTTTTTATCGGTATAGTATAAGACAAAAGTTGTTCCTAGATTTTTTTAGTAAAATGCTTACTTTAAGCGTAAAATGCAATTAATTAAACAATTAAAAATGCCGAAAAAGCCAATATAAGCGTTTTTCGAAGCGATTTTTCAATAGGTTGAACATTGAACTTAAAAAAAAAACAAAAAATATGAGAAAAAAGTTTATTTTAAATAGTTTCAAAATAAGCAATTCAATTTTGATTTTATATTGAAAAAGTCACAGAAAAAAATTCATAAACAAATTGATATACCGTTGCGTTTCGGGATTTACAGAGTTGACGAACATCTGAACATTAACGTTTAAAACACATTGATTATTTCTTACCCACCCGCTGACTCTTGCTTTAATCGAAAGATTATGATGCTACTACGTTATATTAAAAAGTTTACCCGACGTTTACCACGGGGACCTGCATATTATAAACAGAAGGTAAATTGGCTAAAAAAAAAATGTATTTGTCGAAAAATTGTTATATAATAATTTTTGACCATCACTTTCTCTGGGCAACATTCACTTTTGTTATTAGGGGACTATTTCAAGTAATATTGTGTAAAAATATGGAATGAAAATATTTTTCCTAGCCAGTGCAACCGTAATACCCGGACTAATAGTAAAACAAAACATATAATAGTCCGGAGTATAGATGGCCTTGGTTTTGAACTTTAAGTTAAGGATTTTCTCAAGCTCGACAGTGTAAGTATAAATAACTCGATCGATTTTCTTCAGGTTGTCAGCTTTTTCTAATCCTTTAACTATCTTTCTCTCTCTTTCTGACTGAACGGCCCATTGAATGCGGTTTTGTATTGTTTTGATATTAAATTGATTTAAAATAAAAGCGTATATCATTATGACCTATGTTAATGGACAAACTCCTCCGAACTTCTAAGCCAAACTCCTTTTACACACACTCACACATATATATTCAACACATAATGGCTAAAGACATGTATATACGAATAAAAATAAAATAAACTTTAATATGGACCTTCATTCCAATACGCACCCAAACCGGATCCACAGATGATACCAATTTTGGGCTTGATGGGAACCAATTTCTTCAAAAATTCGGCAGTTTCTGTTAAAGTTTCGTAAGTATATCTGAAAAGAAAGAAATCGGATTAAATTTTTATTTTTTGTTTAATTTTTTATGTAAACTGTACAGCCTCGAAGTATTTTGAAACCCAAAAACCCCATAAAATTACTTATTCTAAAAACTAAGTTTTGAAAGTATTATTGATAAATTTTCTTTATTAATAAATTTACTTTGTGATCGGTCTCAGGTATTTGATTTATAACAGTATTCCCATATGGGAAGATACCCAAATAAAGGTGATCTTTTTATTGAGCCTAATTAGGATTTGGTTATTGTATGATAGAGTATCTAAGGAAGTGGAAGGATTTATTGAAGACACGTACTTTTTCCAACTTTCTCGTTTTCCCTTTTTAATTAATTGTCTGCTTTAAGGTCTAAGATTTTTAAACATTAAAAGATTATCGTTAGTGACGGCCTGGACAACGAAGAGGAAGAGTCACAACACCACGCCAAGATCAGTTCAGATCAGGCTTAGTGCGATCAGAGAACGTTTTGTTACAATAATACATTAACAAATATAAGTAGCAGCTGTTCTTAATATTCAAAAATTAGTAGGAACACTATGCAAAGGCGTCTTGCTGAACAATATTTGCATGTGAGAATACCAGCCAGAGCACCAGCTTTAAAGGTATCGAAGAAGTAGATTGTCATTTTTCAGAGAGCACCTTGACTGAAGCACGTATTGTTCACAGATGAATCGATATATTACTCATATAGACGTGTAAGCTTATACAACCTCTCGACTTTACTCAATGGAGGATCTGTAATAATTTGGGGAGGAATAGCTCGTACATCGCGAACAAACCTTGTTGCATTACGAAGAGGTTTCTTAAATAGTGAAAGGTATACTACAGACATTTTGTCTAACCATATAGTGGCTAACCACACTTTGCTCCTTACATAGGAAATCATTTTCTTTTATTGCATGATAATGTACTCCGTGATTATTTGGACGAAATTATACAAACCATGAACTGGCCACCCTACAGCCCTGATCTAAATCCCACAGAGAATTAATGGGATACTTAAAGCAATACCAGACAAGGCCTGTCACAATATACAGACTCCAGGCCTCAGGATATATCTCTTCTTTCCCAAAATAATATGACTGGTATCGCTATTGCTGGTCCTTGTAGCTCAATAAACGATCAATTCTGGTAACTCAAGAAGCTATGAAGATATTTATGTGTCTGGATCGAATAAAACAATACAATAATGACTATATAGGACTATCTGAAAATGTAACCCCCTAACTTAATGTAAGAATAAATGTAAGTTATTCGACAAAATACATCCAGTGCCTTGTGTCAATGAAGTTGGGACTTCGAAAAGAAAATCTCTAATTATACCAACAGTTTTAAACTCTAAAGAAAACATAGTCGCCATAAAGAAAAGAAAATAAAAAAGGAAGAGAAGAAAAGAAGAAAAACATAAAAGACAAGAAAAAGGGAAACGAAAAAGTAGAAAATGAACAAGAAATGTTTAAAATAAAGAAAAGGTCAGTCTACTTAAAAGACCTACTAGGAAAATCCTCAACTGCATCTCCATTTTGTCAGTGATGATGAAGATGATTTACTTTGTTTGAATGAAGATGAATGTGTAGATTGTTATAAAGACACCACCAAACTACTAAAACAGAAGAAGTTTTGGATCAAATGTTCTCGTTGAATGATAAAAAATGCTAAAAATCAACATTAAGAATGAAAAAAACTAAAAAAAAATATGTTCACTCAGATGTAAAAATGTTTGTTTGATTTTGTATCATATTCTAAGAAAAAGGTTTATAATTACAATTATGTATTATAGTATTACATTTTTTTTTAATAATTGCAATACATTGTTTTATTTAAAATTATTTGTCTGTTTGTATTACAATGTCCTTAATATTACGGGTGCAATTATTCTCTATATTGATAGAGCACTTGTCATTTAAAAAAAAATTTAATTGAACAAATAGTATATAACCGGGAACATTGACTGTAATGTTAGTGATTTTCTAAACAGAGTTGTATCTATTTTTAATAAAGCATTTCCTCTAGTAAACATCAGTCCAAAACATTACAAACCTTGGATTACCAAAGGCATTCGCATATCTGCGAAGAATATGCGTTCTCTGCTATATATTAAAAAACTTAATGACAGTATCCCCATCTCTGATTATATCAATACGTACAGAAAATGCTATCTAAAACTACTCAAAGTAGCCAAAAAATCCTACTTTCATAATCGCCTAACAAGCTCCAAAAAATATTTCAAAAGAAACTTGGTCAATAATAAACGATTTTCGAAATAAAACCAGTGCAGCGAATCAAACCTTTTCTTCTCCTAACCCCGAAAATCTAAATGATTACTTTGTTAATGTGAGTAAAAATATAACCTCAACTATTTCGCCTCAACAAGATCCAGTTTCCTATCTCCCTAATTCAAAAAACATTGCTGATACCTTCTTTTTAAGACCAGTTGATAAGACTGAACTCATTCGAACAATTCGTGTATAAAAAGCAAATCGTCCTGTAGTACAGATGGATTATCTATTAAAATTTTCTCAAATCTTCCACATAATGTATTGGAGGTCATGGTCTCGCTAGTAAATGATTCCCTTGAAAAAGGTACATTCCCTATTTGCCTAAAGACTGCCATCGTTATTCCTCTTCATAAAGGTGGAGACAAATCTGATGCCTGCAACTATAGACCTATTGCCTTGTTACCAGCACTATCAAAAATTATTGAAAGGCTTATAAAAGTTCGACTTATGCCCTTTCTCCTTAAACATAATATTTTATCGCAAAATCAGTTCGGCTTTTTGTCTAATAAATGTACTAGTGATGCCATGTTTTCTGTGTTACATGAGGTATATCTATCACTAAATAGTAACCTCCCCTCCGCCACCGTTTTCTGCGACTATTCCAAAGCCTTTGACTGCGTAAATCACGACATTCTATTAAAAAATTAACTTTCTATGGAATTCGGGGTGTGTCTTTGAATTGGTTCAAAACTTACTTGGTAGGTAGGAAACAATTGGTTAGAATAAAAGACACCGACTCTAGTTGTAAAGACATTGAGTGTGGAGTACCGCAATGTTCAGTATCAGGTCCCATTCTTTTTTTACTTTTCATTAATGACATCACTTACTTGAAAATTAAAGGGGACATTTTTCTATTTGTTGATGATACCAGTATTACTTGGAGCAGCTCTAATATTTCAACGCTTCATTCAATTATAACCGCTGATTTGCTTATAATCAAGGCTTGGTCAGACTCCAACTTACTTAGCTTTAACGTGAATAAGACAGTAGCATTATCTTATAAAGGAGTCATTCAACCCTTGTTTTTGAATGAGAGCCAAATCAGTATCGTTAATTCCGTGAAATTTCTAGGTATTCTTATCGACAGCGATCTTAAATGATCCTTGCACACTGACTCCTTAAGGAAGAAACTAGCCTCAGCTTGCTTTGCAATAAGATCTGTTTCGAAGGAACTAAATTTATCTTCTGTCAAAATGGCATATTTCTCATTGTTCGAGCCCCATCTTCGATATGGGCTTCCATTTTGGGGTTCTAGTACAGCGGCCCAATTTGATACTATTTTTAAGTTGTAAAAAAGAGCAATTCGTTATCTATTTGGTCTCAAACAAACAACTCATTGCAAGACCTACTTAAAAAATCACGGAATTTTGACGCTTCCCTCTTTATTTATTTTGGAAACGGTTTGTTTGATTCGCAATCATCTAAACATTTTTCCCGATAGACCTGATCATGGCTACTCCATTAGAAATTCGGATTGTAACGTTTATTTACCGATCCCGTCCACTCAGCTAGTAAAGAATTCTATTCTATATGGTGCAAAAAAACTTTATAATCACCTTCCAAGAGAAATTAAATCCACAACATCTTTCATTAAGTTTCGTAAGATGACAAAAATCTATCTCTCTGAAAGACCATATTATTCAGTTGACGAGTTTCTTAATGTATAACAAAGAAACAAAATTAGTATTGTTTATAATTACATTTGGGTGTCTCAAGCAGTGGATACAATTTGTCTCATTTGTTGTTGTCTGTATAAATTAGGTAAGTGATACAATAATTTTACTAATTTAAAATTGTATTGGTCTGTTTTTTTATTATATTTGTTTTTGTCTTATACTTTTTGTACTTTTTGACTGATTTTTTTAGCTTTGTCCATAAAATTGTTCAATAATTTTCAGTGACAATAAAGCATATTTCTATTTCTATTTCTATAAAATGCAGTAGTTCAATGAATAATGAACGTTTATCATAACAGAGCATCAGAGTTCTGAGTTTTTATTTCATAAGAATTGGGCAAATAACCACTGAGTATAGTCAAAATAAAAAAAGTGGTCCATCCAACCCGGAATTACCCTATAATGTGAAATAAAATCATTGAAATTTAATCAACTGTTCAAAAGAAAAATAGCTTAAAACTTATGGTACATTTAAGGTGGTGTTTTAACTTTGGAGAGTAGTGTATTTATATATTGGGAGACCCCAGACCTGATGGAAATCCTTTAATAAATAAAATAAATATTTTCAAACCACATACTATATTTCTATTAAATTTTTAGAGAAATGTATGTTTCATTGAATGAATTTCATAATGTGGGAAATACCTTTGTGGAATACCTACTTTGTGGAATTTCCGTACTTATCTATTATTGGTTCATCGTCCCAATCATAACATTATAATAAAGTAACTATTCAGTTTTAAGCTTAATAAAAAATCCACAGTGTAATAAAAAATGCGTAATATAAAATCTAGTGGAATTTTTTAGATTTATTTAAACTTATAAATGGAGATTAATGAACAATAGATAGCAGGATTTACTAAACAAACCTTCCCAAGGCAACTACTCTGTAAACGGATATAAAATTAAAAGCCAAGAGCATAAATATCTGTTGTACACAAAAAGAAAAATTTCAGATAAAATATTTTTTAAACTGTAAACATCTGCTATATATAATATTATATAGGGAGTATCTACAGTGACATTTACAGGAAGTACCACAGAGCAAATTCAGGAGGAACTGCAATCCTAGTGAGAAAAGGAATAAATCATAGATTACAACAGACGTCAGCACTAAATACTATGGAAGCAACAAGAATAAAAGTCCAGATAAAACAAGGTGAAATAATGATCACTTGTGAAGGCCAACAGATCCTTTAAACGAGGATGACCTGGATGCGTTCCTGAACATAGAAGAATCGTCCATAATAATAGGAGACCTCAACGCCAGATCCCCTAACAAGAACGATAGAGCTTTAAACAGAAACGGAAGAATATTAAATAATTATTTAGTGAACAACAAAGACATCGTGAAAATTGGCTCCATCGGACCCACCCGCTTTCCACAAAATGCTCTGCCAACCAATTTGGATATAGTAGTGGCTAAAAGCTATGACTACAAACGGAGATTTAAACCATAAACGAAGGATCTTGAGACCACAACCCCATACTCCTAGAAGAAGGCAAAAATGTTATCAAACTAGTGGGCATAGGAATTGGAAAGGTTCTTACAATTTAAAACCCGCAATAAACACAGGAAAGTCTAGAGTTCGAAAACACCATAAAAAGAAGTATTACACCATAAATTAAGTATTAATCAGGAAATAAATCAGAAATGATAAGGGAAAATAACAGAGCCAAAAAGAGCCAGGAGAACAAGACATCAGGAAGACAAAAATAGGGCAAAAGAGGAACGGGGGCCAAAACATGCAAGAAATAATAAATCCCACATCACCCAGAAAAATAAGTCAACTGATCAGAAGAAGTTCACCAATGAAAGCACCTGATCTAGACGAATTCACTACCAGGCCTTTGAAGTATCTTCAATTGCATATTTAACAAAGATAACAAACGCAGTACTAAGATACAAGCTCTTTCCAAACCGATATGTAATCATGATACCAAAGCCAGGAAAGAACAACACATTTCCGCAAAATTACAGTCTGATTAGCTTACTTCTAGCAGTCAGCAAGATAGTAGAATGAGTCATCGAAACCAGACTCTAATCAATCAGAGACAGACAGACTAAGATTAATTCCAGAAGCAAAATTCCGATTCCGAGCTGAATATTCCAGCGAACTACAAGTACTCAGACTTACAGAATACATAGCAGCTGCATTCAATGACGAACAATATACAGAAGCAGTCTTCCTCGATGAAAGCAAAGCCTTCTACAGAGTGTGGCATGAAGTATTGACATACAAATAGATAGATTATGGATACAGCGGGCCATGACGATACTTATCTCCTGGTACCTAAGCGCCGGAGGTTCAGAGTCTAGATAGGACAAGTTATATCTGAACATGGAGCCCGGAAGCTGAAGTATCAAAGGCAGTCTTATCAACCCTTCTGTATAGCATATATAAAGTAGACGTTCCAAGAACACCCGGACCATTACTCAGCCTTTTATGCAGGCAATACTGCAATCGCGGCAAAACACAGGAACCTGGATATAGCTGTAAGAAATCTACAGACGGCACTGGATACAGTAGAAGAATGGGGTGTCCCAATGTAAAATAGTTATACTCATTTAAGTCTAAGTTAAAATAGTTAATTCCAGAGAAGACGCAAGCATTTATTTTCAAACAAAAAGAGGTAGGCCAGAAGAACAGCTAATAGTACAAGACATACCCATCGAATAGTAAAATGAAGAATGAAGCTATAGGAGTCATAATGGACCAAGGTTTAAGGTTGACACCACACGTAAACGCGACAGTCCAGAAAACAGCAACGGCCACAGCCGCAATAAGAGGACTCACACGAAGAAGAAGCAAATTAGCTATGAAAACAAAAGTAAGATTGATAAACAGCATCATACTACCAATAATTACATATACATCTCTTGCATGGGGACGTACAAGTCGCAGCAACAAAAGATTCAAGCAGCACACAACAGCTGCCTTAGAGAAGCTGCAAACGTGCCCAGATACGTCGCTGAACGGTCCCCTATTCAGAGATCTAAAACAAATAAGGGTACTATATATGATGCGAGAAAAAAGCCAGAACAAAATTCGCTCAGTAGTACTTCAAGGAAGAATACAAGTACACGTAGTACAAGTAGTAGTGTTGTACAAGTACAACAAAAAGAAGATACAAGTAGCACACAATAGATGCTTAAGAGAAGCTGAGAATATGCTCAGAGGCATAAACCATGTGCCCAGCTGAACGTGTCCTAATTACAGATCTGAAGCAAGTAAGGGTACTAGAGATAGTAGAAGAAAAGGCCGGAATAAAATTCGCCGAGCTCGAAGACCACCCGAACTCAATATATGGAAGGAAGCACAGACACCATAATAACAAACGTTAGAAAATATCTAAAAAAGTCTAGATAATACTATAGCTCTATCAAAAGAAGACATCACACTCGCCTTAAGACATCGTATTTCACATAACATGATTTCTCTTTCAGACATTCCTAAAAAAAAAACTAAAAAAAGGCAGCAGCCACCACAAAAAAATTTAAAAATTCAAAAATAAAATATATATCTGAATGTCATTTTAGGAGTTTGGAAGTCTCACAGGCTGGGCTGATTTATACTGCTTGCTTACTTGTAGAATGACATAGGAATGAAACTGAGCGGGATGGACATTTTTAAATGGGATTATACGACAAATTATGCATTATTTGAAAACTAGTTTCAGTTCCTTGTCAATGACATTTACAAGATAAAACTTTCTGATGGAATTTATTGTCTTACAAAATGGCGGACGTTCTCAATTTTTAATGATTATGTCACTGAATCTTATTAAAAACTATGAACAATAATATTAAACTCTGAAGTCCAATATGCTATAAACAACTCAAAATCTTGCAGACCTGGGCAAGATAAAGTTCACATCGAGCTGAATAAACTAATAGATGAAGACAATTTCAGTGCAATAACTATCCTCTTTAACAAAATATAAACCTGGTGAGATACCAATAGAATGGCTACTATCGACCTTTCTTCCGCTACCAAAAACCAAGAATCCCATACACTGTAATGACTATAATATTAATCAGTTTCAGTCACAATTATTTAAAACATTTTTAAAGATTATGTGAACTGTGAAGTGGATATGAGTAATATACAGTTTGGCTTTGGTAATGGCTTTGGATCGGTAGAAGCTCTGTATAGTTTCACAACTTTTGCTCAAAAATATCGAGACCAACAAAAAGATCTTTTTGTCTCATTTATAACTAGAGAAAACTTTCGAAAAAGTTAAACATAACATTCTCATGGAATATCTAAAACGAAAAGGACTCGACAAAAATGATATTAACATAGTGAGAAACCTCTATTGGAACCAACAGGCTGTGATAAAATTAGATAGAACTAGCACGGATGCACATAAGATAAGTAGAGGAGTGAGTCAAGGCTGTGTACTTTCACCAATGCTATTTAATATATACTTCGAAGAGTCATTTACACAAGCACTTGAAACTGTACAGAAGGGATTAAGATAAATGGTGAAAATATAAATAACATTCGTTATGCCGACGATACAGTAGTTTAATAATAAACATAAAGAAAACAAAAATCATGGTTATCACTATCAGTAAGAGAGGTAAAGTCATAACAAGGATCCAGATAAAAAATGAAGATATTGATTAAGTAGACAAATTGAAATACTTAGGAGTCTGTATTACTGAAGATCTAAATCCGAAATCAGAAATTCAATAACGCGCTATCTCAGAGTACTTGACTTAGTGAGAAACCTGGAAGCTTTTGAAATGTGGCTTTTTAGAAGAACTTTGAAAATACCATGGACCGATCATATCACGAACGAAATGGTGTTGCACAGAATGGGAAGAGACACAGAACTTTTGACCACCATTAAAAGGATAAAGACAGCATATTTAGGGCACACACTTAGAAATGATAAGTACAAGTTGTTGCAGCTGATTATGAAGGGTAAAATTGAAGTAAAAAGGGATTCTAGTAGACGAGAGATATCCTGGCTAAAAAATATTCCCGACTGGACCGGGTTAAATACATTGACTCTTTTAAGAAAAGCAGAAGATAGAGACGAATTTGCAATGGTTATAGCTTAGAGCTACCACTTTTACCCTCCACCTTTTCTACTATCCCTAAAAATACAAACGCTAAATATTGCAGTGAATACAGAACAATATCACTAATAAGTCACATTCTCAAATTATTCCTGAAAATAATACATGGTCGTATAAATAAAAAACTGGAAGAAGGAATAGATGATAGTCAATTTGGGTTCAGAAACGGACTAGGAACCAGAGAAGCGTTATTTGCTTTTAATGTGTTAGCTCAAAGATGCATGGATATGAATGTTGATGTATATGTTTGTTACGTTGATTTTGAAAAAGCATTTGTCAAAGTAAGACATGAAAAATTAGTCCAAACTCTAAAGACAAAAAACATAGACCATAGGGTCTTACGAATAATAACAAACCTCTACTGGAATCAAGTACTGGAGCACAAATCGTAATAGATAACGAACCCAGTCCAGAAATTAAAATCGGGAGAGGAATCGGGAGAGGACTTAGGCAGGGATGTATTATGTCCCCATTACTATTTAATGTATATAGTGAAGCCATTTTTGAAGAAGCATTACTATCTCAAAGTGAAGGAATAATAATTAATGGAAGATCTATTAACAACATAAGAAATGCTAATGACACCGTGATTATGGCAAGCTCTGTTGAACAACTCCAATTACTGCTAAACAAAACAAACAGTTTCTGTGAAAAATATGGACTAAAACTGAATATAAAAAAGACCAAATACATGATAATAACAAAGAAAACAAATATACCAACAAACATACATTTGAGAAATGTACCGATAGCTAGGAACCTGTATTTCAGACAATAATGATCAAACAACCGAAATAAGAGCAAGGTTAGAAATAGCAAGAAATGTGTTGGTAAAAATGAAAACAATTCTCTGCAACAAAGACCTTAGATTAGAACTGGGAGTAAGAGCACTGAGATGCTACGTGTTTTCGATACTGCAATATGGACATTAAAGCAAGAACACATAAATAGGTTACAGTCCTTTGAAATGTGGTGTTACAGTAGGATGCTTAGAATAGCATGGACACAGAAGAAAACTAACATGGAAGTATTGCGAGAAATGGGCAAAGAATGCGAAATAATAAACACAATAAAAATAAGAAAGTTACAATATCTGGGACACATAATGAGGGGACAGCGATATGAACTGCTAAGGCTATTAATACAGGGAAAGATAAGAGGAGGAAGGAGTATAGAAAGAAGGAGAGTGTCATGGGTGAAGAATTTAAGGAACTGGTTTAAATGCAGTTCTATAGAACTCTTCAGAGCAGCAGTAGATAGAGTAAAGATAGTGATGATGATATCCAACCTCCGATCGGGAGACAGCACTTAAAAAAGAAGAAGAAGATAGCTTATAGCCAACCTTCATTAGTGGAGTCGGCACTAGAAGAAAAAGAAGAAGATGAACGTATATCTTAGTTTAGTTAATCAAAGAAATATTAATTTAAGCTTAATTGTTCATTAAATAAAATACAGTAATTGTTTATGTTTTATCTGGGACATATAGTGAAGGGAAGTCGATATAGAATACTATAACTGATCCTTAAAGGTAAAATAGAAGGCCGTAGATGTGTAGGAAGAAAACAGATTTCTTGGTTAAAAACATTCGTGAATAGAGTCAGATATCAAATGCAGTACAATTATTCTGTGCTAGCCAACGTTGGATAATGCTGATATGGCAAGTGAAGAAGAAGAAGAAGAACTGTTTATAATTTAAATAATTCAATATTTTGAGGTTCTAAATCTGAAACTGATAAGTATGTACAGTGTCGTTCAAAAATTAGATTTAAAAGATAAACGTATGGTCAAATAAGAACAACAAACCGGAACAGAAATCGATATTTTGTTTAAAGAAAAGTAGTAATTATTACTAGAACAAGCAAATAAGAAGAAAATTCCATATCCAAAGAAAATATCAGACAATCCAAGAAAAACAAGAAATACTCAGACATAAAAAGAAACACTTAATTATGTTAAGAAGAGGATAAAGAAGAAGTAGTATAATCAAGGAAAGTATAAGAAAATGATTTAGAAAAAATATAAAGATCAAAAAAGGCAACTTTTAATGATTTAATAGACTGGAATGATGGTTTTGCTAGACTCAAGAATTGCAGTAATAAATATCGAAATATATATAATTTGAACATAACCTAACCTAACCCTAACTGACTTGTTCTAAAGATTTCATGCTTTCTCCTTTTAAAAATAACTATTTCAGATTGCCAGAAATGTATTGATACAATATTCATACGATCTATAACGTTTAAAGACAAAAGAGATAAAAAAGCCAATACTATATAAGTATAACCTTAATCCAAACTTCAAATCGAATTTTTCGATACCTCTAATAATCTAATCTAATTTATGTTATTTCGGATAATTATATTTGTCTTAGATTTGTACTAACCAACAATGAGGATATCTTATTTTTTTTATATTAAAAAACGGATTTCGTAATCGTTGGTTAAGTATAGTGAACTCAATATCGTTAGTGTTTTTCTAAATAAACATGACACAATAGTTTGTTACGGGCAAGGGTTAAGATAACATGTGTAACTTAATACCAATGAACTACCTTACATCATATTTAACTTAAGGTTCTTATAACTACATTACATAAGTTACATCAGCCAAAGTTAGTTATGTGATTATGACTCGGCCTATTATCACTTCCGGAATCTGCGAGTTAAGTCAGATGGAATATGTAACTTTTTGACACTGAATTCCATAATTACGTCTTTGACTGTTGGTAGAGAAATGTATCTTTGAATAACACTATTGGTAACATAACGAGGAGGGTTGACTACAACTTGTTAACATCTATGCTGAAACCTCTGTCGAATTTCTATGTTTGAACTACTTGCTGTACCTCAAAGCTGGATTCTGTAGGTTCAAATGGGTTTTAGTATTAACTTGTAAAGCAGAATCTCGTTTTCTAACGATAATTGCAACTTTCGACCAAGGAGACAGTACGTTTGTCAGTCCGAGCTGTTTGCGTGTCATAAAGATGTTTTTGCCATGATAGTCCTTATTCTAGATGAATTCCCCGGTATTTGGCGTCTTTACCTTGTGGAATTTGACATTTGTTAATTGTTACTGATGGGCAGTTATCCGTTCGTTTTGTGAATCTCACATGAGTAGATTTCGACAAAGTCGCCATTTCTTAAGCCATTCTTGGATCATATTGATATTGTTTTGCAAGTTGTGTGATGCAAATGTTGCAACCATTGTGGCATTTGAAGTGGGTAAATCACACGTGTACAACAGAGAGAGAGAGTAGATTCCAAAACACTTCCCTGTGAAACACCAGATAGGATTGGACTGATGTAAGAATAGTCGTCTTTTTGTTGTACTATGAAGTTTCTGCCATTTAGATAGGATTTTGGGAATTGAAAGTAAGCATATAGTAGGTATTGTTTTAATTTGTAAAAGAGGCCGTTATGCCAACCTTAGCAGAAGCTTGGAAAATGTCAAAATGTCAAAGTCATCAATTTGTCTCTGCACTTGTTCGATAGTCCCATACTTTTTTTGAAAATCAAATTGAAGTTCGAGAATGTTTTAAGTCACTTTATATAGACTTTCTCAAATATTTCGGAGATCACCGGAAATAGGCTAATAGGTCGATACGATGCGACTTCAGAGAGTTTTTTTCCTGGTTTCGGGATCATCTGGATAATTTTAGAAACTTTCCAGATTTACGGAAAATAAAAAAGTCGAAACATTGCATTAAAGATACGTCATTAACGCAATGTCTTTTGCAGAAATGTCTTGAAGAAATTTGCCTGTGAGCAAATCAAAACCAGGTGCTTTATTTGGATTTATTTCATGCATTAGTGTTTCTGATGTGATTTCTGATAGGAAGGATTTAAAGACTGTTTGCAGGACATGCTTCTTCTAACGTGATTTATGATAAAAAGGGTTTAAAGACAGTTTGCAGGGATTTTTAAATACTTCCACTTTTTCTTTATCGTTCCTTGTCCAGGAGCTTTTCCCATCTTTGATAGATGGATTCATTACTTGTGTTTGCTTTAATTTCTGGTGGCTTTACATAAAGAATATTTAGTTTTTCTTTATAGGTATTAGGTGTTCCAAGAGAGAGCTCTGTCGGAGACAAAAAACAATAAATCACCTAGAGAAGATCGAATAGTTGTTAAACAAACCAAAGAAGAAGGAGAAACGTTAATAAATGAGTTGAAAAGAAAAATATGTTTCATGTTTGTTTAACAAGGGGCTTAACTCCCTCCCAATGGCATAATGCAAAACATTTTACCTTGGAAAAGTTCCGGAAAATAAGGAAAATGTTCTTAAGTTTTGGCAAGAAAGGTGAAAATGGCTACATTTTGTTGCTCCTGAATATGGGAAAATGGATCTATCGTGTCTTGTGGAAATTCAATTGGACAGGTCATTCCTCCAATGATCATTTTCAAAGGAAAGCGACGCAAGCCAGAATGGAAAGATTATTTTCCACCTGGAACAGTGGTAGAAGGGACAGACAAGGGCTCAATGAATATATCGACCTCTATCAAGTGGCTACATTATTTTGACAAATACAAGCCTGCAGGAGAAGTTCTTTTGATTTTTGATGGAGCATCGTCACATTTAGATTTAGATTTTTGTGAAGTTGCTGAAGGTCATAGTATTAGACTGTACTGCTTACCTAGCAAAACGACTTATGAGCCCATGGACAATTCAGTATTTAAACCATTCGAGTAATATTGGGATGACGAAACCCAATTACATTGGTCTACAAATAAAGAGGGTGAAAACAGAGTAATTAATAGACACTCTGAGATAGCGCGT
>NW_027313691.1:0-20162 GCF_040954645.1 Diabrotica undecimpunctata
CGCGCTATCTCAGAGTATTCGAGATGTGGACCTTATTAAAAATAATTTGGGTAGACCGAATAAAAAATATTGAGGTCCTCACAAAGATGACAAAGGAAATGGAAATCGAGAATACAATTAAGATAAGAAAGTTACAATATCTCGGCCACTTTATGAGAGGGGATAAATATGTGTTGCTACAAACCATAATGCAGGGAAAAATACAGGGAAAACGAAGTATTGGAAGAAGACGCATCTCCTGGCTCAACAATCTGAGAAAGTGGTATAATTGCAGTTCCGTCGACTTGTTCAGAGCTCCAATCTCAAAAGTGAAAATAGCTGTGATGATTACCAACCTCCTTAGAGGAGACGGTACCTAAAGAAGAAGAATAACTATCATCAGTTTCTTTAAAATTAATAATTATTTTAAAAGCTATTGCCTTATAGACTTGTAAGAATCGATTTCAGTAAACATCTGTACTTTGATAACTAGTCACCAGCTTTATTCAATTTCTAAACTAATTTGATAGGTTAAGAGATAAGAATGGATTCATAATTTTAATTAATTTTTTACACCCTCGGACTATTTTATCGGCTGTATTCTGTGTTAATTCTGAGACCGTCTTCTAGTCTTCTATTTTATCATGTTTTTCTGTAACAGGTTTGGCAATAAAATTTTCTAATAAAAGACTTTGTTGTCTACTTTTTAGATACCTTCTGTATTTCAGTTGAATTTTTTTATTTTCGTCTAATACCTATAAATATTTAAATTAATTTAACCGTTTGTTATATAATAAATTCAAAATCTAGAATAATGTCATCAATTAAATAAATATTGTCAAACTCGTATACATATTATTAACACTTTTGTGCAAACTTTATTTAACTAATTGTTTATAAATACATGTTTATGTTTATACAGTTCCATAAAAAAATTGAAGATTTCAACAAGATTCAAATACGCCTGTCTGCCTTATTTTTTCAAATTCCTCTTCAATGTTGTGATTTGCATGCCATTCTTTGTACGTTTGCTTATGCTTATCGTTTATTAAGGTTTTATATAGAAAGCCAGCAATTCCGGCATTAACAAGCGCTATAACAACATTTCTTAACGCTCTAGCCTTGTGCAAACCATGTAATTTCGGTTTCTTTAGGCCTGCGGTTGGAAAGGCTGGCATGTTAGAGTTTCTGTTATAATTTTGTTTAATTATTTTGACGTTTGTTAATCAAAATCTTCTAATGACGTATAAAAATTTCTTAGTTGTATGTGTGACATAAAACTGTTCGTCTTGAATGTAAAGTGCGATGTATTCCTTATTATTAAGAACCATAATTCGCCCTGTCAAGGATGAGTGGCGCTGCATAGGGAATTGTCTACAAACTACATTAAAGCTAAAAGAACGCAACATTTAGAAATCAGTAAAATGTCAAACACCATATTTTATCGTTTTTCTTCATTTTATTATTTTACTATATACAGTGAACGGCTAAATTATGGAATATTATCATTATTTTCAGAACCGTCGAGTTTTGAGGGAAATCCCGAAACAGGTCGATTTTTGTTATAAAATACCCATCTTATAACGTATATGGAGTAGGGATGACGTCACCGGTGTAAGTGTAGTGACATAACCCTTAATTTTTTTAAATAGAAATTGGTATAATGCGACACCTAATTTGAAGGAGAATTTAATTCTCTATATAACGACATTACATTTTTAACTAAATATTTTTTTAAGGGTACAAAAACAATTTTTTTTAATTTAAATTCAACTAAATTACAACTAATGATTTAATTCATAATGCACTTTACAGTAACCAAATTATCACTTTGCTAATACAAAATTTTACTTTGCTGCATTGAGATGACGCTTTATTACCGGTTATATAATGTACCCTATATGGACATATTATGCATAAATACTTTAAAATAAGATTCGATCTCTAACGGTTGAGTTTAAAACTATCCATTATGCGAAGAAAAGTATATCACAATCTATAAAACATGCAGTTTTCATAATGTCAATGTCAGTGTTCTTGAAATTTATATCTTAAAGCTATTCTACTAATTGTGACTAAATTTATTCAAAACATTCATTAACACCCCTTTTAAATTCATCGCAGAACAATCATAGAATATGAGTTTTGTGTCTTTTATTAAATCCATTCAATTCTGTTTCCCAATGTTTCTAATTATTTTTAACGCGCTATCTCAGAGTAGAGATGTGAAGATTTTTATAATTTTTGTTTTTTTATTTCTTTTTTTTTATATTTTCCTGAAAATTACCATCAAAAATAAAATACTGCTATAAGAAAAACATTAATTTTTTACCAAAGAAAATTATTTTAGGTATGAAAAAATATAGGGGAGACCGGTGCCTGTTACCGCAGGGGTAATTCGCTGCAGTAAATTTTTCTTCTAAATATTGTATACAAACGATGGTGTGGGGAAGGTTCACGGAGGGCGTGTACTTACCCCAATTTAAGTAATTACACGCCTACAAATATTCTAGTGGGTTAGAATTGGGTTACACTTTCGTACCATCAGAAATACAGACGCCTAATTATTCAAATATGTTTTTTTTTTGTATAAAAGAGGTGAAATAGCTATTACTCCAAAGTACTGTCAGGCATTAAGGGATTAAAAATTTCTTAACAGAAGTGTTAATTCTTGAGTCGACACGTAAGACTTATGTGTGTAGGATTTAGGATAAACAAAAAATGTACAGTTTCTAAGACTAGTTGAATCTATAGTACAATATACCAGTCTCAAGATGGATAAAAATATTCTAACGGATGTAATTTTAAAATTAATTTAAGATTTCAGATAATCCAGATTTATAAACATAATGCCTATGATAAGTAATAAAAGCGGAAATACTTTCTTTTTTTTTATTCAATTTTACGTGTCTCGACAATTAATGTTCACTGATACTGGAACTAAAGACAATTTTTACAATATTAGTTAAAATTACTAAGGGTTCAACTAATATTATGCTGTCGTCGGATGGAACTGAAAGTATGGTATTCAAGTAAGACATGCTGGATGGAAATTCGTGTGTTACAGCGTTTACAAACTGGTGGATTTCCAGAACTCATTAGGTAACCATCATTAACAGATATTTAGTTCTTGATGGATCTTCTTTTTAAATATGAACGAAATATGCCAAAATGAGTCATTCGACAAAACTATTTTATGCTTGTTTCTCCTTTTTTTTTAATTTTTCTGCCTTTCTGAATTTATGTACTTATTTAGTGTTTTTTTATACATATTCTTTTTTCTTTGGAATATACGACACTAAAGTAATGGATCTGGAAAATGCAAACATAGACCAGTACTTTGGTCTGCTGGGATCAAGAAGTTCCTTTGGAATCTCCCTTTTTTTTTTCGAATTGTTTCAACAATTGTAATTTTGTGCAGCTCCAGCGTGCATTTTACAATTTTGTTACTTGTAAACCAAATATTCATGGTATTATTTTTAACGCGCTATCTCAGAGTCTCACATATTCTTTCTACTACATCAGTGATTTTAGTACTAACGCGATATTGCCCTGGAAGCTGAAGCTCCAAAGTATACTTCGATATTTACTGTGTAAAAACATTTGGCGTCCACTAAAGAAAATACTTTTATACCATATTTGGCTGGCTTATTCGGGATGTACATGCGTAATCCGGAACGTCCACAGAATGTAAAAATCATGTCGTCTAATGTGTAGTAAGATCCAGGAACGTAAATTAATTTACATTTCTGATTAAATTGGTCAAAAACGTTTAATATTGGTGCAAGTTTTTCTATGATTCTTCTTTCTTCTCTAGTATTCACGTCATAAAACGCATGCAACGTAGCAAGAATACAAATCGCCTATGAGCCATAGTAGCTCGAAACACCTGTTCGCCTGTTTCATAGTAGCCCAAAATTCTTTGCAATTTCAACGGCTTTCTTTGAAAACCCCCGCTAGGTATAATAGACCAATTAACGCCTTTATTTTTACAGTACCTGCAGCTCTGGCTTCACTGAGATCTGCATAATTGTTTCTTAGTTCAGAAATAAATATGTTTGTGTTCTGTACAATGGTTTTGGGAATATTGTCATCAATAAAACATTTTCAACATTCTAAATAATCAACTGATTTACGAGCATTTGCTTTTGAACCTGGTAAGTAGGAAATTAAATTAGAACTACTTGTCCGAACATTTTTGGAGGGGCATGTTTTCTCCAGGATACCCCATCATTTGCCTTTTGCCAGCTGCCTGTTTTCCGTATTTGTTTCAAAATATTTTGAAGTTACAGGTTCCGCCCCCAATCCTTCCTCCAATTCTGTTTCCAATTCTTCCTCCAATTCTTCTATGTATTTTGTGTTGTGGTCACTTTCTTCACACCTGTTTGATTCTGGTTGGCTTTCCAAATCAATATTTTCTTCTTCTACTTATAATAGAGCTGTTGTAATCTTTGAATTTCTTTCAGATAGGGATCCATCACTGAAATCTGAAATACATGAGAAAAAAATTAAAGGCTTGAACATAACTATATTTATATATAACCATAGGAATTAAAATACTTTCTCTATCCAGGGAAAAGGAAATTTCATTCCCTTTAACGAACGTATGATGCTACTTCAGCTAAAAGCCAAACCTCTTAACATAAATCTAATCCAATTGGATGCTCCATATTTGATAGCAATGATGCTAAGGTCATAACATTTTACACGGACTTAGAGTTGTTAACAAATAACATAAGGAAGCAGGAGGTAAAAATAATTATGGGCGACTTTAATGCTAAAGTCGGTCGAGGAAAAACTGGAAATATAGTAGGAAATTTTGGGTTAGGTAAAAGAAGCGAAAGAGGTGATAGACTAGTCCAGTACTGCCAGGAAAAAGAATTAGTCGTAACAAATACATACTACGACCTACCCTTACGAAAATTATATACGTGGACTTTTTCAAAAGATAACACCAACAATATAATCAGAAACCAAATAGATTTTATTTTCTTCTTCTGGTTCCTATCCGTTTCGGATGTTGGAAATCATATTGGCAATCATGACCTTGCTCGCTGCGGCTCGAAACAGCTCCGTTGAGGTTTTCTTAAACCATGTTCTTAAATTCCGCAGCCATGATATTCTCCTTTTACCGGGTCCTCGCTTACCTTTGACTTTACCTTGCAATATAGACTGCAGCAGGGAGTAACGGTGCTGATTTCTCATAACGTGTCCCAGATATTGCAATTTTATACGTTTGATCGTAATAGATTTTATAATGGAGTACAAAGTTCAAAAACCTATTCAAGCGCAGATGCAGATACTGACCATAATATATTACTAGCAAACGTCGATATTAAACTCAGAAAACCAGAAAAAAAGTTAAAACCACCAAAATAAATATCAAAAACCTAGAAAAACCACAAAAAGAAGAGAAAACCACTAAAAAATACTGGATGACACCGGAAATAGTCGAGTTAATAACTGAAAAAAGAAAATACAAAAATAAAGATGATAATCAATATAAAACCATCAAGAATAAAATCAAATATGAAATCAGAAGGCTGAGGAGGAGTGGATGAAGAAGGAATGCCAGGAACTGGAAGAACCCAGCAACAATAATGACACCTCAAACTCACATAAAAAAATGAAAGAACTTACAGACAACACCAGACAAAGAACAAGAGATAATAATGGAGGAATACTTACTGAAGAGAGCAAAATAAAGGAAGTATGGTGCTGATCAAATTCCAGGTGAACTGTTAAAAGCCTTAGATGACGGTTATATAAAGAGACTCACCCGAATTCTCAACCACATATATGAAGAGGGCAACATCCCGGAGGAATGGCTTAAATCGATATTTTTACCTCTACTAAAAAACAGCAATTCCAAATCATGTATTGACTTTAGATTGATAAGCCTAACCCTTTAAAGATTCTCTTGAAAATTGTTTAAAACAGAATTTATAAGAAATGTGAGGAGCAGATAGATCAAACGCAGTTTGGCTTCAGAGAAGGCATGGGTACAAAAGAGGCATTATTTGCGTTGTCGGTACTCTTGCAGAAATTTCGGAAATATAACAAGAGTGCATATGCATGCTTCATCGACTTTAGGAAGGAATTTGACCGAATGCAGCATATGAAATTAATAGATGAATTAAAAAACAACAATTTAGACAAAAAAGACATAGAGTTTATTAAGGCTATATACTGGAACCAGAAAGCAGTAGTAAAGGTGAACGATATAGAAACAAATAATATACCGCTGCGAGAGGGGTCAAGCAAGGATGCGTCTTGTCTCCGACGCTTTTCAACGTGTACTCACAGGTCATATTCAGAAAAACCTTATGGGAAAGAAGAGAGAGAATAAGAATTGGTGGAAAATATTTGTCTGAGAATTGTCTTGGTCTGAGAATATAGAAGAACTACAAACTTTACTATAGTGAATGCATTCAAATGGGACTTGACATCAACACAGATAAGACCAAATTTATAATAATATCAAGGAGTCCCATAAATAATGAACAACTAACCCTTGGTGGACATCAAATAGAAAAAGTGACAAAATATAAATATCTGAGAGAATAAATCAACACAATTAGATCCAGACAAAGAGATCAGGGTACGAAGAGAAATGGTAAGGGCAGCGGGTTCTTAAAATTCAAGCAATTGTTCCGTGACAAAAATCTGAATACTGCGCTGAGACTGAGGTTTGTTGAATGTTACATCTGGTCTCAACTATTGTACGGGGTAGAAACATGGACGTTAAAAGCGCAAATACTTAAGAAGCTTGAAGCCTTTGAACTTTGGATATACCGGAGAATGTTGAGAATTCTATGGACTGCCAGGGTTACTAATGAGGAAGTGCTGAGAAGGATGGGTCGAGACAAAAAATTTTTGAGAACAATTAAAGTACGCAAGACTGCATACCTTGGACACATACTGAGAAATGATAAATATATTCTTCTGCAGGTCATCATGCAGGATAGAATCGATGGCAAAAAGGGAATAGGTAGAAAGAGGAAGTCATGGCTGCGAAATATTCGAGATTGGACAAACATGACTGTAGACGAATTATTCCACGTTGTAAAAAACAGAGAAACTTTTAGAAATGAGGTTGCCAACCTCCGTTAATGGGGATGGCATAGGAAGAAGAAGACTCTATCTAGGTTATGCCTCACAAAAAATAGAAAAATAAATTTACTTGTCGAACACATCTCACAGGCCCCGTCCGACTACCCAGGGGTTCAAAATCGTTCAAAAATCATATTTGATATGCCCATTACCAGTTTTTATATTTTTTATACTCTTGCTCTGACCAATCTAATCATTGTCACTTATATCATATAATAAACGTCTTTCTCTAACTAAATGAATAATTTGTTTAATTTCCGAGATATCAGAGTTCTTGCCTTCTTTCTGTGAATAGAACGCTAGACCGCAAGAGTTCCCACTTACTGCCTCGGTCTGACTGCCGACAATGTGTGTTATTAGATTAGAATGTAGGTACTACAAGGAACGCAGAACTCTCAGCGAAAAACTCGGAATTGCTGAGCTCTTTCTGTGTGCGCTCGAGCTTACCAGTAGCACCAAAATTTTTATGATTTTCGGCAAAGCTAACTGGGATTATTAAGACTGTGACATAATTTAGTTTTATAAATTATATACGGTTATAAACTTAAACACACATATGAATAGTCTGTAATATAATAACCTGATGTTTATTTGTAAATGTCCAAACATACATCAAAAACTTCATACCACTTTAAAATAAATTGTACCAAACTTCTAGAACTCTATTACCTTATATCAAGAAAGTTATTTCCTAGGTGCCGCGTTTACCGCTGTGTACATCATATTTTACACTATCACATTTTTTGCTAAAAACAAAACTTTTGTATCCTTTCATACCTGAAAAAGTTGGTCGCGTCAAGAGACAAGTCTGTATCTTTTTTAGAATTCGTCGACGAAAATCGAAAACCGCGCTCCCGCAGTTAAAAGAGCCCGAAACCATTCCGAAACTCTATTGTAATATTCAGTGTAAAGTTTTCCAAAGTCTGGAAAACTGTTGAAAACAGAAGAAATTGCTATTTGTTGTTTCCCTATAGACGGAAAAAGTTTCCTTTTTTCACCGATTTCAACCCGAATAGTTGCAAAAGTTATGGAGGGATACAATACCATTGATCATTTTTTTCTCTATCGGAAATAATATATCAGCCAGGCAATTTAATTGGATTTTATAAGAAAAACAAGCAATATCTTGTTCGATACTATCTATTAACTGTATAGTATGCCAAATATTTTTTTATTTTTTAATGAAAAAAAGTTCAGTCTCTCTACAAATTATTTATATAACAAATATAGTAATCTCTGCAAAAGTATAGAAAATATGCCCAGGGAATATTATAATATCTAAACTATACACATAATATAATGTTCTGTTTATTTTCTTTGCACCTAGGTCTATGTCTAACACTGCAAATTTTTTTAGTTGGCTTGCGCCGGTTTTGTTAGTATTTTTTAAATTTTTTTGTGTGGTTTTTGGTTTTTTTTTTGTAGGTAGCCCTTAAACAAAAATCAACATTAGTGCAATATCTATACTATGACATTGAAAAATATATAAAAATATAAAACAATATAACAATATAGATCTTGTCCTCTTTAAGGCAACCGGGCCCACGTTGTATTTTTCGATTGTCCTCGAGTGTTTTTGAGCTACAAACTGTCTTAATTGTGCATTGTTTTTGTTTTTTTGAAGTATTTTCTCTCTAGTGTTTTGTTTTCTCTCTGGTACTATCGTTTTAGTCTACTATTTGTTGTTTGAGTCTTTTGTGCTTCCATCTGTGGAATGCGTCGTACCTCATCTTTTCTCGCAGTATGTGACTGGGGTGGTTTTCTATATCCGTGAACTTTGTCCTAGATTTTTCTTTCATTGTGTCAGTCACTCTGATTTGTAGTAATTCTCTAAAGCGGAATCTTTCTGCTACGCATCTCGGTACGTTGACTGCTTCTATTAGGCTGTTGTTATGTGCCACTTGTATTTTCTTTTTTGATGTGTTGCATATGTGTACCCATGCGAGGCATGCATATGTTAGTATATGGTCTAGGCCTCTTATTGATGCTGTTGCCATGTTGGCTTTTTATATTGTAGGTTCTATGTGTTTGCTAAATGTTAAGCCTTTGTCTATGATTACTCCGAGGTATTTTGTTCGCTTTTCCACTCGCTGGGATTATCTTACACAGTCACCTGTTCTTCTGGTTATTAGTGCCTCTTTTTGAAAAGTACAGCCTGTGTCTTATCGGAGTTTATAGCGATTTTCTATTTTAAACTCTATTCTTCTATGTCGTCTACTGCTGTTTGTAGGTTTTTTACCGCTATGTCTACATTTCTGTGTTTATCCGCTATCGCTGTGTCGTTAACATAGAGGCTTGGTAGTGTACCTGGTGTTCTAGGTATGTCTGCTGTCTATATCGTGTACAATAGTGGTGACAGTACTGCTCCCTGTGGTACTCCAGCCTCCGAGTTCGTGAGTTCGATTAGGACATGTCCTATGTGCCCCAACTTTCAACCTCAATTTTGTTTTGTCCTATCGGAGCTTGGAGATGAATTTGTTTCGAGTGACAGAAAGGATAAATCTAGTTTCCACCCCCAGAAGGTTTGGTGAAACCCAGGTAACTCTTTTTGTTTGAACGTTTAATATAGACATTTTTTATAATTACTGCTTTTATAACAAGTTAAGAAATTGTATTAATCAAAATTATAAATATAGGGTGTGGCCATAGCTGCCATATTATTTGTTCTGTTTTAAAATTTAATATTAACCTCTGACAGCTAGCACTATTTTTGACATTTGATAAATATATAATTAAATTAAAATCATTATTTTTGTTTTGTTTAAAAAAAAAGGTTAACTTATATGGATA
Organism: Diabrotica undecimpunctata; assembly: GCF_040954645.1. Classification (NCBI taxonomy): domain Eukaryota; kingdom Metazoa; phylum Arthropoda; class Insecta; order Coleoptera; family Chrysomelidae; genus Diabrotica; species Diabrotica undecimpunctata. Next base: position 9,883 of record NW_027313691.1, read on the forward strand.
GCTTCACTTAAAAAGATATTTCTTTATTTGTAATAATTTATTTCTGCTACAAATTGTCGCCCATTAACAATTTAAGTTTTGTAGTATCTCCAACTTCTAGAGTTTGTAACCGAATAGCACATAGTAAGTCTGTTTTTGATATTTTGTATTTTATTGTTATTATCTATATTTGTAACTGTTTTTGGCAAGACAACAATAAATGTGTAATTTTTTTCCCTAAACCATTTTGTTTATTTATTTAAAAAAAAAAAGTTTCTAACCCCTTAGAGTTTCGTTTATTTTGCTTGCCCTGTCTCTACCCCAATAATTTATGTCTCCAATTTTTAACCCCCCATAATAATACCCTATATGGTAGGCAAAATATTCGTTACAACATCAACCCTCTTCTCAAATAAAATGGCCTGGTAAATTTACCAAAGTTTTTATTTATTTATTAATTAAGGCTTTATTTGACTTCAAATGTTTATTACTTGTGAACAAATATTTTTTCTACAAAAGTTTTTTTGCATTTCATTATTTTGTGCAAATCCTTCAGGTAGATCGCACCCTCGCCTATATATAGTATCGCCTTTTTTTAATCTAGCTAATTTAAATTTAACTTAAATAAAAAATCAAAAAAGAATATTAAAAATATATGGGTAAATATGAATAGTACATTTAAAACAGTGGTGAGCTCAACGGACCCGATTTAAATGGTTATATAAGTAAAATGTGTTGCCCAGATCAGGGCTAAACAGCTATGGTAGAGGCAAACAATAAAGTGATGCATACATTATATATTAAAATACTAAATCCAATAAAATATGTAGAACTCACAGCTTCAAACAAAATCTAACTACGAGTAAGTTTAGAGAATAATAATTTTATATACCTAAGTGTTTACTTCATAATCATTTCCTCAGACGTACTGAAATAGAATTAAATAAATTCGAAAGCTAGACGCAACGGGCAGGGAATTTTACTAAATTCCTATTTCAAAATCATTGACTGCCAGTTCACGACAAAGTTTTATTTATCCTGCTTACAAGGGTAGTCTTACTGCATCATTGAACGGCAGGGCTATTTGCGTTCCAATAATAAACATGATTAAAATAACTCTATTCAAACCAATACGTGAACTATTCCAATAAACATCCTCTTTATAAAATAACCTTGTTATCCTCCAGTAGCTTCACCACAATTATAATGGCTAAATTAGCATACTCAGTACTATATTCAAGTAATAATTTTCTGTTCTAGATGTGGCATTTCCGTTAACCTTACTTCTCTTTTTCAGCTTTTATTGCCAGACTTGAGTCTTAATAGTATCATTCTCGGAATATTTGCATTCTAAATTTCTGTATACTACTTGTTCATATTTTGACCTTCACGTACAAGCTTTGTGCAATGAATATGAAAAAATTGTGTAAAATATAAATCTAACAGTATTTTCTGAATTGATATTTATAAAAAATATTAATTTAAGAGTATTTGTTATTAAACTTTCTTGTAAAAATTAATAATAATTTGATAGCAAAGAAATTTTTTATATTAAAATTTTCACTTCGTGCAATAAAACTAAAATTTAAAATAGGTAAACCAAGTTGGTTAAAATTATAAGTACGACACTATAAATCTAAGGAGAGCTTAAGTACGCGCTATCTCAGAGTCAAAATAACCTGTTGGATATATCGTGACAAATTGGTAAAGTAGCGAATGTGCGTATTCGCTACTTTTCAAAAACACTTTGGGCTTCGACTAAAATAATGAAAATTTTTAAAACGTTAATAATGAAAATAGGCTAAGTAACCATAGTTACTGAAAAAGTGACATTCGTTAGTTTACCTAAGTGGCTATTGTTAGAATGTAGGCTATAAAAATAGCCGGCGGGCGTAATTTCGGCCGGTAATCCCTTGGCCTACCTGCATAAATCAAGGGGTACCATTTATGACAGGGGTAATATTCGGCCGAGGGGTTGATGTTTACGATGAGATTAAAATATTGGTAATTACGCTTCATAGTTTCTGTAAAATATTAATTGTGTATTTATTTGGAAATACCTAATCCTGTGTACCTGTCGGAAATACCTTTAATTTACTTATCTCTTTATTCTAATAACTATGTTGTACCTACTTAAGATTATTCCTTTAAATGTATAAAATTCACAAATAACAGGTATAAAATTATTATAGCTAGTCAGTATTATAACTTATCTTGAAGCTACTAGTCGATAGAAAGCATAAAATATATTATTTGTATACGATGGCATCTGTTTCAGTAATTAAGAGTTCACGCGGTTGTGACTTACTAGTTGTAGAAAAGTTTCAGTTTTGTAACAGGACGTATTAAAAAGTGGTGAAGTACGTTGGAGGTGTATAAAGAAAAATTTAAGATGTTTAGCCAAACTGTACACTGTTGGTGCGGAATACACAGTTACTAGAAGTGAATTAATCCACAACCACGAGTCCGATGAAACTACGTTGGAGAGAAAAATAGTGACGACTTCATGCAAGCGCAAAGCTGAGGAAGACATATCGGAGAAACCTTCAAAAATTATTAAAAGCGTTCTTTCAAATCATTTGCCAAAGAATTTGTCATCGATAGATGTCAGTCTAATAAGAAGAAATTTGTACAACAGCCGCCGTAAGCTCTTACCAGCCCTGCCTAAGGATATTCACGATGTACATTCTGTACTCGATAGTTATGGACCGAAAACCACAACAGGTGAAAATTTTTTGTTTATTAACAGCACAGCTGATAATATCATTGTTTTTTCTTGCCATACAAATATAATAAGTTTATGTAAAATGAAAGATTTGTACATGGATGGCACATTTTCTTATTGTACAAAATATTTTATCAGTTATTTACCATCCATGGACTGGAAAATGGGCATTATGTTCCTCTTTTGTATTGTCTGTTGCCCAATAAGACCAGTGACACATATATGAGACTTTTTCTGTTGGTAAAATCTAAATTTTTGAACTTTATAATATTGTTTTTTGAACCGAAGGAGGTATTTGTGGATTTTGAAATCGCAATTCATAACGCATTAAAAGTTGTCTCTTCCCAAAACCAAACTAAATGGTTGTAGATTCCACTTGCACCAGGCGGGTATAGGAAAATACAATCATTAGGGTTAACCCCAATGTATAAAGATAAAAACTTGCGAGGAAAGCAAATGGCTTACTCATACTTTTGGGCTAACTTATTTAGACCCCTCTGAAGTTGAAGATTGTTTTATATTTGATCTCATGTCATACAAACCGGACCATAACTTATAGATAAATACGCAGACTATTTATTAGAAAACTACATAGCGCCAGAATCTCATTTTCCACCAAATATATGGGCATATGAAAACCCATCAATTAAAAGAACCACAAATGCCTGCGAATCATTCCATTCGCACTTTAATTCTAGTTTTTATTCAAGTCACCCTTCTATATTTATTTTTATAGAAAAATTAAAAGATTGTCCAGATCGATGCATATTTAAAAATAAAAATTTAAATATTCCAGCAAAAATTAAAGACAAACAAGTAAAAAACAAACTAAAATTTATCGAAAAACATGGTAAATATGCTTCGATCTGACAATATTTCTAGAATTAATTTCGTTAAATCTGTATCACATCAAAAACGTTTTTTAAAAATTTATAGTTTACTTAATTTATAGAACTAAGTTGATGTAATATTTTATTGAAATAAAGAAATATTTTAATATAAAGCATTCTGTTATTTTATTGATTTGCGGCCGAAAATACCTATGAGATAAGGAAGCAACTTAAAAGCTCGGCCGCCGAATTTACCTACCGGCTTTTAGTACCTGCTCTTTTTCCGGCCGAAATTACGTCCGCCCAAAATAGCGAATCTGCATTTGTGTTTAAGGTGAATGTACTTATGTATCACCTATTGAGTGATTCTCAATAGGTGATACTTGAAATTCTATTATTAATTATCCTGCTGATATATTTATTTTATTTAATATTTCGTTATCTATTTACTTTAATTAAAGAAAATTCAGAAGTATTAATGCTTTTGCATATTTTTTTCTCGTTGCCTGGAGTAATTGCCTTAAACCAGAATTATGCAGCTGATTTGTAAAATGCGATTATCTCAAAAACTGTTAAGTTTTGAAGTTATTAACTTGTATACTTTTTTTTGTTAAAATAATTTATCTTTTATATTTTTTATCCCAAATACAGATAGCTTAAAGAGCAAAAAAGTTAAGTGCAAATTTATACAACATATGGCGCCCTCTATCAGTTACATCAAAGTGTGCATCAAATTATAATTTGTTATATTTAAAAGTACCTAGTTGTAAATTTTTTATACATAAATGTTAAAAAACAAGAAAGTTAAAGCGAAAAATACAATTTTTAAATTTGCACTTTAACACCCTGTATCTTTCTTAATATCAACATTTTATTAAAGCAATTTGGATTAAAATCGTATATTTTAAAGTGTAGAATCTACTGTTTCTTTTTGTATAATTATTTACTTAAGGACCACCCTATATATTAACAAAATTATAATTCTTTTGTATGTAATTATTTTGTAGAATAATTAATAAAATAATCACATCCTTAACTTACACTATAACATTAAATTATGTCACTGAATATCGCATTCTTGGATTATCTACAATGCACGTGAAATGACAAATGGAGTTCATTTTACAACTTTAATCAAACACGGCGTAACTCCCCTCTTTATAGAAAAATTGAACTAAAATTATAATACATTTTAAATGAATTTCCATAACTAAAAGTCCCCTAAAGCCGTCCATGTCACTAACTCCTCTAATTTATCAATTTCGTTACACCGCTAGTAGAAGTTGCATGGGATTTTTTCACCCTGAGTCAACGCTGGATTATCATTACCATATAGATAGGTGCTTGAAGTCCAAGAGAAAACACCAACAACGTGAGAAAAGGTCTAAAAAAATTATATACTTATTTACCTCTGAATAAAAATGGAGGGAGCTCGTACTTATTTTCATATAAGCTTTTACACTTGTTTGGCTTTAGTACGTGATTATTTAAGTAGAGTTATTTAATTATTCTCCGGAATAAACTCATTTCTGGGGAGCAAGGTGGCAAAGAACTTTTTAAAAAATATGTATTTACTTACCTTTAAAAATGAAGTTAAATATCTGAAACAGAAAAAAACAAAAATTAATATATTACTAACTTGAAAGTTGTTTTGAAAAACTTTAGCAAAACTATTGTATTAGAAAAAAAATATACTACTTAAAATAATAGAGGAAATGTGCTAGATGTGGTATTGTCATCGAATGCCCCATAGTCTGTGGACTAGTACGCATTTCGATGCGCATCGCCCCGCCTCGAATTTTCCCATTGGCTCTTGACCTGGAAATCCCTATTTATCGCTCGAACAGCGCATATAAATATTGGCGATTTTCAGGTCAGTCCCTCACGGGCTCTCCGAGAACTTAGTGCTCTCGGGGCTCTGCTCCTGTTCTATTTTCCATACTCTGTGGCTGAGAGTTATTTTCAACTTTAACTTGGTGTTTTTATTTCGACAATCCTTTGTCATGTAAGGAAAATATCTTGTCTTCTCAAGACAAGCCATCGGAAGACCACAACCTAATGTACCATTTTCGACGAGGAATTTGTTGTGTAAGAAATATCTTGCCTTTTTCAAGGCAAGACACCGAAGATATAAATATTTACAAGTTCATACCCAGTAAATGGACTTAAGTAGAGGAGCTCTCGACAGTATATTCGAAGCCCTCTACAGAGCACCCTGGGATATCAGAAGGTGGGTTAGACCCGTATTAGTTCCCCCGAGGTGACAGTATATGTCCTCATTATGTAACACTCTAAACTTGAACATACTAACAGTGGCACTACCGGAACCATCACCAGCATGTGGCTAGGTGCTACTCGTGCGTTTAGATTAGTCATCATTAAACTATTTAACGTAACAGTTGTAACTTCGTAGTCAATAATTCATTAGTCAGTGGATAAAAGCAAATAAGTCAAAAATGTGCTTTTTACAGGAGAGGTAAAAAATTATTTGAATAGTAAATAGAACGGCCATTTTTGCAAAATAGTTGGCTCTATTGGATTAAAATTATACAAAAATATTTTCTAAATACACTCATGGACAAAAATATCGAATATTTTGGAATTTTCAAATTTTTGTTTTCTCAAAATAAATCTGATCAAGCAAGTCGTTTATTGGTAAAATAGAGTTTATTTTAACAATGTTTAATGAAAATTTTAAGTTTTTATGCGGAAAAAATTGTGAAAAAAAAATGAATGTTCAATATAAGGTAAATAAGGTTATTTTACTCTAAATTTAAATAAAAATTTAAATTACTTAAACAACTGGTTTAACCTGAAATAAGTGCATGATCAGTAACGAGTATTCCCCCTCTAGCTCATATTACTGCTTGCATCTTTCTCAGCATCCTTGCAAGTAAATTTTGGACATGTCCTGGGAAATTGCATTCCATTCATCCTGTGCAGCAAGCCGAAGCTCTATCGTATTTGGAACGGGATTTCTTTGTCGTATGCTGCGTTTAAGTGATCCCACATGTGCTCTATTGGATTTAAATCCGGGCTAGACGGTGGCCAATCCAATCTTTGAATTTGGACCTCACTAGACAAGATAATTACTCATTATGGTAGCGGCATGTCGTCCAAAACTTTTTTTCATTTTTACTAAAATCTATGTACAATTATAAATAAATATTAAAGTTACTTTATTTAATTTCGAAAATATTATTTAAATTTTAAAAATACAGAAAACGTATTTTTAAATCATAGATAAAATTACACCTAGATTGGTAACAGGGATAGCCAAGGTTAAATCACGTTTGATTTGGCGCCCGCTCGTTTCATGGCGCTGCTAGTCTCGTTAATGCGTGTAGGGAGTGTGCTATGGTCAAGTTAAAGATGAGTTAGACAAATACGGCACCATATTTGTATTTTTTATATAAGTAGTCCAAAAAGGTACAATTTTAGACGATTTTTTATTATGAAATCAAACACATTACATGAAAAAACAATGTAGAGATGAAGAACTGAACAAAAAAGATGTGTTTCAGATTGCATGGATACTACTGGCAAGCAATACCGTTTTTCAAGTCCAGAACAATATATGGATATGTTTGGTAAATGAATGAATGCTGTTAAGAGCCCTAATTAGAGAATGTTGCAACAGAAACTATTTATAACAATTTTCATGTATGCGCTAGTTATTTTAAAGAGGAAGATAATAATCAATGTTGGACATAGCGGTATTATGAGAACAGCTGTTCCGAGTTTGCTTTTACCAGGACCAAATAAGAACTATTATACAATATGTGACCTTTTACTGATAAAATTAGTTAATTATAAATTTAACCTAAAATATATATTATAAAACCAGTCTTATATACTTAGCTTACTATTTGAATTATTTGTAGGTGGTGGTTTAACAACTATCTTAAAAAGCAGATACCTTAGAGAGGGTTCGTCATAAATTTCTACAGGTGTACGCCTTTCAAATTTGGATTAGATTAGCAGACCATGACTACACTATCATGGAAAGGTCTATGAGCTTGCCTGCTTTAAGTGTCAGAGGGATCTGTCCCTCTCTTGTGAGTGAGATTGGTCTTAGAGTACCATATTACCATAGATTGGCCCCATCTATGTACCTTTTAATGTTCCATTTTGTAGAACAACCTATGGTTCTAATAGGCCTACTGAATAGATACTTATCTTTGTTAAACAACCTTAATGTAAATGTATTTAATATGTCTCTTAATAATATATAAATATTAGTAGAAAAGAGTTATGGTACCATAGAGTTTGGAAACTTAACGTTGTAAAATACTTCATGTTTTTATTGTAACTAGGTATTTTTTTTCTATTTTAATGTGTATTTTTCCATCTTTATAGTGCTGGATCTCAGAATCATATAACTAACTGTTGGATTTATAGGTTTCTGCTAGTCAGTTTTCTTGTCAGATTTTATATATGCCGGCATTCTATATAAACAAAATGGTGATTTAATCTATGATTGGTGGGAATTGCTTTCCTACCAGATAATGTCTGCATTTTTTTAATACTTCAACGCATTTGCTTTTTTTTGCATAATGTTTCATTCAGAATCTGTGAGACGTGTGAAAAAAGCAATTGGTTTTCCAGATTGATTGGCTTTGCTTATGTAATCATAGACTTAATTTATTAAAAGCATGTACTTATCTTATCTTCTAGGGATTTATCTTTAGATTCATTGCTTTCTAAAAAATTCTTGAATGTTATTTACCAATGTTTGAATCCTTGGGTGGAAGTTTGACAGTTTGGATCAGCCTCTAATTATCTGGTCTTAAGTACCTACTTCTTCATTATAAATTAATGAGAAAAAAATTTTAGTAAAATGCCTTTTGCAGAATTTAGGCTTTTATTGACATAAAACTTGACATAAGAATGACAAAACAATTATTTAAATACTGACCAGTTCTTGTCACAACATTAAGAAAACTAAATTTTACTACACTTGGCTTGTATTATTAATATTTCTTGTAACACAATAACATTTCTTGTAACATTTTTATAATAAAGATTTTATTCTATATTTTATTCTTGAATTTTTTTAACCACTTTGATATTTTAATGTAATGGAAAATAAATATAGTCTCAACATAACAAGAAAACCCAAAAAGTATACGAAAAATATATATTATCGTATAGGATAAGGATTTTTCTTGTTATTTTAGGATTATATAAATTCTCCTTTACTTTAAAATGAGTACACAATCCTAGGTAATATTACTAAACTTTTGAATTTAGCGCCATGTATATATCGTTACGAGCCCAGTCACTAGGTGATGCGCTAATCATTGTTTTACTCGTTAACACGGGAGTTTCACTGCCAGGTGGTATTGTGCTATGGTATGAAACTTCGCGCTAGTCTACAGTACCGATTCTACTGTATTATTTTATTTTTTTAAGTGTTGTACATTGTATAACACATCAAATATAATAGAAAAACCAAACATAAATGGACTTTATAAAAATTGTTGAAAATTCTTTTTAAACAAAAAAATGTGGAAATAATTTATTATCTTTTTTAGTTTTAGTGACAAATTTTATTGATAATTGCTAAATAGATTTCAGTGTAAAATTTTCAGTTAAGTGTAAATTTATTCTCTTTATCAAAATTTAATTGTAACAAAAATAAGATAAAAGTATTAGCAATTATATAACACAGCAACTTTTTTATTTATTTTATTGTCTTTTGAAACTTTTTACATTCATTTTATCAAATAATAGGAGAACTAACGAACGAGGTCGTCGACAATTTAATCCTAGCGGAATGACAAACTTCATAATAAAACTGAAATTTTAATACAGCAATAAAAAGTATCCAAGTTAATATCCAGCTCTTTTAGCTTTCGAATCTTACATTTCCACCTAATTACTCTTTTTGGCGAATTTGAATTTTATGAGAAATCTCTAGTTAGCACTTCATAAAAATCCGAGACCGACTCGGATCCAATCATAATACTCGGAAATTAAAAGAAAATCAAAGACGAAATTAAAATTCTCGTTTAACTGTTAGCATTCCAAGTGATAAAAATGGAGACTTTGTCAAAAAAATGCTTTTTGTCAATGAGAGAGGGGAATTATCAGAGGTTTAGATCATTATTCTACTATTACAGTATTAACAGTATAGCCCAGGCTATGAGTATTTGTTTTAAAAAACGATTTTTTTTTATGTGAAGTGTTACACGTAAAAATATGAGTCATATTAAAACCTGTAAACATGTTGTTTATTCACTAATATGTTGTAGATTCTACGAGACCCTTCGATCAGCTTGCAGAAATCTACCTGAAACGGTCCCTTTGAAGCTTCCCCTAGAAACCGGTCCTAACGATTGACCCGGATTTTACTTTCCCTAGTAAAATCAAGAGGGATTTGCCTCAATTCTACGGCTAGCTGTTATTTTCATATTTAATAACGGAGCTTTCATTGTAAGGAGGGAATAGTCAAAAGAAGATATCGGCGATCGGGTATTTTAAATGTGACGTCGGATATACAAATTATGTAAAATTAAATTGAATATAAATAAAATTTAAATAATTAAATTCGTAAGTTGTTATAAAATATTAAACCTTAAGTAAATTATGATAAGAACAATAATATTATAATTAATAAAGACATAACAGAAGCATATAATACGCTGTTTTCTGCATAACTCGCTCCAAAATATCACTCATAATGAAATTTCGCTATGCGTGAGTTTTTTTAATATGTGGGCTTAATACTCTAGATAGCGCGT
>NW_027313692.1:0-20155 GCF_040954645.1 Diabrotica undecimpunctata
GCGCTATCTCAGAGTCAAAATAATACCTACCTAATCCTAATCACTTTACTTTAAAAATAAAAAAACCGGTTATAACCGGGACAAAAAAACAACCGGATATAACCGGTTATTGCGAGATAAAAAAACCGGGTTTTCGGTTAAAACCGGCAGGTTTTTCCCATCCCTATAATGTAGAAATAAGAAAAGTCATTGTTTATCGTGTTAAGTTTTTTGATTGCTTGATAGTAGTATTGTGATTTCGTTTTATTGAAAGATTTTGAATTAGTTTTTTTAAGCTGAAAAGGGCTTTAATAAAAGTGCGTTTTTAAATTCTATTTATTAGATATCTCAGATTTAATTTTATCATTTATATTTTACTAAACTAATATAAAAAAACAACAAAACAGCACATGAGGAATACGATTACCAGAAAAGTGCACTTCGCATTTTTTTTTCCTTAGATGTGTTTATATTGACTGTTTATAACCATTAATAAATTCCAATTTTAATATTGAATATTTAATCAGGGCTGTGAATAACAATATCTAAAGACAACGGTTTACTTCCATTTTCTGACATAACACGTACATGGTAGTAGGTAAGGATTAAACATGTACCATTTCTACAAAGATCAGCCGCAGTGTCACCAAGATGTAGTAGTGGGCCATAATACTTCTGTCTAATCTTGTTCGAAAGAGTGGATGCCGCAAGCTTATAACTTAAGCTTGTGTAAAGCTTCGATGCTAACCAAATCATGACTTTTTCATTGTGTCGTAGACTAAAATGAAATATTTATTAGGTAATTAGGTAATATAGTATAAACATATCTAAAGAAGTTGCCACTGTTAATTAATAATTGGCAACTAGTGATACCTATTACTGTAATAATTAAATAATTGGTATGAGTAACATTTGTGAAGAAGAATTTCAGCGTTCTAGACGGTAGTTTAAAAAAATTTTCCTATATATATATACATATATAGTGAATGGGATGTTTTCGGTCAATTTGGAGATAAACAAGACAAGCGTTGTGCTACTTTATCTATTTATTGAAGACGTTTCGCCCACTGTTACATGAGCATCATCAGTTATATGTTACAAAATGCAACTTGTAAATACAATACATTTTGGAGACGGCTATCGCCGTATTCCCGTTCTCCTCCGCCAATACTCCCGGTCCAAGCTCCAATGCTCCTCTTCCAAACCTCTCGATTCCATTACTCTTCTAATCCTTCATTTCATGAGCCTCGAGGGTTCTACCTATTTTTCTTCTTTTTTTGTTTTCAGGGGGCTTCCATCTGTGAAGTTATTTGGGCCCAACGATCGTCAGGCATTCTCAATAGGTGTCCAAAATATTTTAAACTTCTTACTATTCTGTCAATGACCGTTTCTGTAGCATTCATGTATTTCTTATAGATTCGTTGGTCTTTCTTTTCAGCCTTGATGTCTAACACTTCTTCTTAAGATCATCCATTTCAACTGTCAACTCCCTTCAGGTCTGCATTAAACCCTACAGCAGGCACGCCGACTACTGGTTTCATAACCGGGCGCGCTGTGTATTTTGTACACAAAACACATTTTAGTTGATTTTACCAAATTTAGTGCGTTTTAACAAAATGACAACCACGATTTACAAAAATAGTTTATTGTTACATAAAATAATAAACATAAAACATGTACCTACGGGTTACTTCACTCGATTTCTTCTGATTGCTGCCGTTCATTGTTCTTACATTTTACGCAGGTAATTGTGGTTTCTGAATGCATTTTACATACAAATATTCTACATAGCTCACATCTAACTGTTGTGCTGGAATTTTTTGAGCCTGGACATATTGCACCAACTTCTACGTTTTCTAGAGCTTTGCACTTCTGTTCTAGAAGGTCCTTCACATGATTTATATTTCATTAGAAAACCTTGAATATTCTGAGGACGATATCGCATTGTCGCTCTTTCTGAAAGATGTACTTTCATTAAACTCAAGCTTAAATTCTTTAGCAAAATTCGGCAACATATTTTGGGATTTGTTTTATTGACACAAAATAACACCTGCGCGTTGATACCCGCCATATCCATTAGAGAAAAAAATATAATTAGTGGCCATACTTCTGGTTATTCTTTTTACAGAATATGATGCACACATTTGGTCAATAGTATCCACACCGCCTTTTGTGGGCATTATAATCAAGAATAATTTCTGGTTTTTTAGTTTCGACGTCTACGGTAGCAGTGTCATGCATCGTGGATAAAAGTATGACCAACTTACTTTTTTTTTGGAACAAATGAAACCAAAGTGACCATTTTTCTGGAATCCAAAGAGTGACGTTCCCACTTCTTTTTGTTTTTGGTGGTAAAAATTTTAATAGGTATTTCCCTTTTGTTTTTTCTCAAAGTGCCAATTGTAGTTATTTTATTTTCCAAAAGGGAAATAGCTAAAGGATAACTGGTATACCAATTATCGGTTGTCAAATTGCGATTTGAAACCTTTTATATAATCAATAAGCCTATCTACAATATCACTGGGAGAGTTTGATACAGCATAAGGCCCCTCAGGTTGCCGTCCACAATAAACCTCTAAATTTCCAACAAAAGTAAGTTTGTGCATCGCCCAAATGAACAGCTTGATACCGTATTTTGCTCTGGTTTATTTGGTAAATACTGGATGAAACTACAACGTCCTCTGAATCCCTCTAGTTTTTCGTCTATTGTAACAAATTCACCAAGATTATAGGAATTTTTACAGTTACTAACAAATGCGTCCAATATTTTTCTAATTGGTGCAAGTTTGTCATATATTTTCCGTTCATGTCTTGTGGTTTTGTCATCAAAGCACATTGAACGTAACAAAAATAAAAAATCTTTTGTAACTTCATTACAGCTCTAAGAATTTCTATACCTGTTCCATCAGATGTCCAAAGTTCAAGTGCGTTAGTATGGTTAGCCTTTTAGTGCCTAGGAGGTAAAGCATCCCAGTAACGCCATTATTTCACTTTTTGAAGTATGTTTCATATTCGTTCTTTTATCTCTTTTATTAACATATTCTTTTTTACTATCAATGTACCAAATTAGTAAATTGTACGATGTTCTCTAATATATCAGAATCTATAATTTTTTCAAAAGCTGAAAGTTCTGAGGTCACTTTTGAAGCCACTGCCTTTGGTCCTGGAAGTATTTTGATAATATTTTTCGTTTTAATTTTTGATTGCGACGACAGCGGAGTCGTACTTACTGCAGTATTATCCTCGAAGTACTGGCTCTGTCGTGGGTCATTCCTGTTCTTGTTCAGATTCCGAATTGTGTCATCAATGGTGTATTATTTCTTCATCTGTCTCAGATTCATCGGAATACTTCTATTTCACTAGTTTCTGTTTCTGGGTCTTCATTAAGAATTTTATATAACTCAGGCCTCAGTTAAAAACTTCTTTCTAGCCCTGCAAAAATAAAAAAAAAGTAACACACAAATAATATAACAATGCAAACTAAATTCTTACATGAATTCTCTCAGTGTAGCCGTTATATTCTTTCTCAATTATGTTACAATATCCTGTTCAAACCTTAAATAAAGTAAAACTAAAGTTAATTTGACTTCGAATTGACTTTGAATCGAATTACAACTTTTTATAAAGTAAAATAATTAATGGATAAAATACTTACACTAGAAGGCGCGCCGTGTATTATGTACACAAAACCGTCACACTCTCGTTATTTCTAAGAATTCTCACAAAACTCAGCTGCAACAAAAAATATTAACGCGCTATCTCAGAGTCGACAGATCTCTACTGGACGAATAGACGCGACGATATCGCCAGATGCCAGATTGACGACACTTCTATTTTTAGACGACTTTTTCTATTGGACGTGTACAAAATACACGGGCGCGCCCGCTCGAGGGTTAATTGTCCATACTTCAGAGCCATAACAAAGAACTGATTTAACTATGGTTTGCTCTATTTTTTTTGTTCCTTTTGGAAATGTTGCGATCCCACCATAAGGATTTCAGACATCCTACAATTTTACGTCCCTGATTAATTCGGTGTTTAATTTAGGTTTCTCCTAAGCCGTTCTTATCAATAAGTGCACCTAAATATTTAAATTTTTCCACATTTCCACGTCCTCGTCTATTAACACTTCAAACCTTGCATCTGAATTGGTAACTAAATATTCTGTTTTCTTCATGCTGACTTGTAACCCCCATTTTACTTATTCTCGGTATAGACGCTTTATCATAATTTCTAGATCATAAGAATTTTGAGCTAGGACGACTTGGTCATCCGCAAAGTTCAGGGAGAACAGTACGTTATTTCCTACGGGGATTACCATTCCCTGGCAGTAGTTTTTCCAATTTTGGAGAGCTGCCTTAATATATAAATTTAACAGTAACATCCTTGTCTTAGTCCTTTAGTTACTTTTATTGTCTCTGATAGTCTGTTTCAAATTTTTAGGTAAGTAGTGTTATCTCTGTATACTTATGTGACTATTCCTAGAAGGTATTGACTAATGTCGAGTTGTAAAGTTTGCCACAAGTTAAGTCTTGGAACTGTATCATACGCGTTTTCTAGGTCGATGAAGGCTAGATGTACTTCGGTACCAACTGCTATTCTTTTATCTATTAATTGTTGGAGTATAAACCACGCGCTATCTCAGAGTCTACCAGACGTAAATCCACTTTGGTCTTCGCTAATTAGATGTCCTACATCATCTTTTTTTTTCATTTATTATCTTTCTAAACAATCTCTCGAAAGTAGGTAGGACACTTAATTCATTCGTGGCAGCATTGATTAATTAGAAAAGTTATTCGTTCTTTTGTTATTCGTCCACTTGGTGCCCTATCTTTCTAAACAAAATGTGACATGTCAATTTTTATAAAGTGCTTATCTTTGGTATTTTTTGAAGTAGGACATAAGTAGTGCTGTATACTTATGTGTAGGGTAACAAAAGTGCAGTATAACTACAAGTATCCTCCCAAGATTGACAAAAATGGGCAAAGTGCCCTTTACGTTCGGCATAAAGATATTAAAATTATACGCATTCATACTTTTAACAATTGTACAATTTGCTACATCAATAAATGGCATAAAATTGTCAATTAAAAAAAACCAAAACATATACAGCAAAAGAAATATTAGGCATTTTAATGTTTATTAAACTTTAAGAAAAATGTGTCTTAACATATTACTTTCCCTTTTTCTTCTCGTCTCGGATATGCATCGTTAATTAGCAATTGAGACATTTTCAGATGAAACGACTGATGACGAGACCGATGGCCGACACCGGTGTTCAATAAAACTGCATCATATTAAATGACAAACGGGCTACTTTGAGTGTCTGGCTGCTTTACTCTAAGAATAAAAATCTGAAAAATTACCCTAATTCATGACCATCTTCGACGTAAGTAACCGATGAATCGGACTCTATATTGCCAACATCAGAAGTCGAAAGAAGATCGTCTTCAGATTCATTTAAATCATCTGTTGAAATTTTTATAGCTTGCAATACCATAAGTGGTCCTGAGTCTAAACTCTGTATCGTTGTGGAACTGGTATGACTAAAACCATAAGAAATACTATTATAATTAAAGACTGAAAAAAATGCAGCGAAAAAAAAATAATAAAAAGTGCATTTAAATGTTTCTGATTTACGAGGAATCATAATAAAACAATAAACATGTAAGCTAATTTTAAAAATATAGGGTTTCTAGTTAAGGAAAATAAAGTATTCTCGATTATGTTCGTATAAAGCACATTGTTGCCAAATTGCATATTTATTGATATATACAGATTCTACTAATTCTTCTAAAATAGAGAAAATTGAAGAGCAATTAGAGATGCCTTTATCGAGAGGATAACAGCTGAAGAAGAAGAAGATGAAGAAGGAGAGAGAATACAAATACCATAAAGTAACACTGACTGCAGATGAATTTATTTTATTTATAAAACACCTAAGTGGTGCTTTGGTTATTTACACCCAGTACAAAATACAGTATAAAATATTTAGAAATAAACTATTTGCACCAACTGCAAAGGGTTTACACTAACTCGAAAGGTATTGTTCTTTTTGAGTTATATTATATTACATGCTGATACAGAAGTTCAATAGGCTCTATGTCAGCATGGTTATGAAGTCTGTTTGCTTCTTTGCAAATACTTTATTCGACAATTTCCACATCTAGGCCTCTGTGTAGATCGCTACTTCCTATGTACTAGGGAGCATTTACAGTGTCCCTCAGTACTTTATTCTGAAAAGTTTAAATCATTTTATTACTCACACTGGCACATCACCAGAGCCGTATACCATATGTTCATACCAACTTCATTAATTGTTTATATAATACCATGAGCTTATTAAAGGTTTGTTTCTGCAGTAGATGGAAACGGTTTTACAACGCGCGAGTTTGCAACTGTTTGGTCAGATGTTCGACCGTTTTCAAATCGTTTTCAAATAGTCATTCTGGTTAGAAGATTATTTTCCAACAAATAGTTTGACGCAGGCGTACTAAGTATAAATAAATAAGGTTTTTCATTTTTAACCTGTAAATATATATTATATTGTAAATATTTTTTAGTTATATATTATATTTCAAGTTATATTGAACTGATTATTTATTGGTTATTGTCCAATTCCAACGTTTGGTGTATTTACATTGATTATTATTTATTAAATTAATTTTTTACTAAATATCCATGGTAAGTATATATAATCCAATAATAAAATAATCCAAGTAACATGGTAATTATACGTGATACAACTATGATTAAATAACTTATGAAGTGAAAAAAATATATTTTAGGAACCTTCAGAAAGTTCTTCTTCTGATGTAGAGGTGTTTGACATGAAAGAATTGTCGTCGGATGAAGGCTTACAAATAAGAATTATCTTGAAGAAACGGTGTCAAGTTACAACGATTGTGAATTTATTGAACACTTTCGTGTTAGTCGTGCTGTTGCTGAAGATATTGCGAACCACTTCAGATATTCACAATATTTTGATTCTTAAGCGGGAGGCAATGAAAAGCTTGAAGGATATGAACAAACGTTAGTATATTTATGGTTCGTTGGTCACCAGACTGCATCTTTCAGAGATGTAACTGATACATTTGATATTGCTTTTAGCATTTTTTTAAATTAATTAGAAAGTTATCATATTTTCTGAGCAATATGGCCCCTCAAGTAATTAAATGGCCGTCAGGTGAAGAGAAAATAGAAATTGAGAGAAACTTTAGGCAAAACAAAATTCCAGCTGTTATTGGAGTAATTGATGGGAGTCATATTAAAATAGACAAACCAACAAATAATCCAGACTCATACTTAAATAGAAACATGATTATTCTATTCAGGTAATCATATACTAATACGTATTTTATAACCTTAAAACTGACTAGAATTTTTATATATATTTTTAGTTGCAAGTAGTTTGTGACCACCAAAGAAGAATAAGGGATCTATTTGTCGGTTATCCAGGATCAGTATATGACAGCAGAGTTTTCAGAACGTCACCGTTAGCTGAGACTATGGTTGTAAAGTGCGCAGATTATTTTATTTGAGGGGATAGTGGTTATCCATGTTTGCCCAATCTCCTAACTTTTAAAGATAGAGGTAACTTAACAAGAAGACAGCTAAATTCATCATCACGTAGCGCTACAACCCTGGGTGGGTCTTGTCTGACTGTACAACTTTTTTCCAATTTGTTCGGTCTTCCATCAACCTAGGGTCAAATGGAATGTTCATTTTCCGGAGATCTGCTTGATTACGAATCTTCTCTTATACCAGTTTTACAATTCTCTCGTTATGCAGTCTGTGCACGTGGCCTGCCCATCTTAGTCGCTGTGATTTAATTTCTTGGACAATATCGGCGTCATTGTAGAGTGCTTTTAATTCGATATTGGTTCTGATCTTATACTAGTTTGTGGTAATGTCATGGTCAGGTCCGAAAATTGTTCTTTTCGTTCAAAGCGTCTGAGCTTTTGTTCGTTTGCTTTGGCCATTACATTCAAATTACAATATGAAATTAAGCAAAAATAGATATGTAGTTGAACACTGTTTTGGCCTAGTTAAGCAAAAATTCCGGCAGTTGTGTCATGTAAAATGAAGAGCTCTACCAGATATAATACATTTTATCAGAGCATTTTGTGTTCTTGATAATTTGACACTCGAAGACCAATTTGATGAATTTGATGAAAATATTTTACCATTTAATTTGGACATCGAAGAGAATCATACAGACAGAAATGGAATTAAAAAAAGAAATGAAGTGCCCTTTCCGCTACGGAGTTTGGCAATCATCATTGCTATTCGTATTTTTAAAGCTGTTGCTCTAAATAATTGGTTAGATGTGCACTGGAACCAGTCTCTTAAATACCGCGGCCAAGATATACGTCGTCTCCCTACGTTTCGTTTGCCCTGAATCTTTCCTTGGATAATTAACTGGAGCAATCGGTATTTTTTCCCTCTCATGAATTTGTTACCTATGTAAATGAATGATGTTTATTACTACAATTTTTTTTTAATTTTCTGAAGAGATCTATTAATATCTTGGCTATAGACTATAAAACACGTATTACTTAAAGTGTGATGTATTTAAAACATATTTTTAAGTATTAGAGTTATATGTATATTCATTTTATTTGTTACACATTCAATTTGTAGGAAATAAAAATATAACTCTAATGCTTTTTTATTAAAAAAACCTGTTACAAACTTAACCTTAAATTTACTTTCTTAAAAATTTAAGTATTTCAGTAGGTAAAGATATTTTTGATACTAGAGAGAGAGAGAGAGAGAAAAGATAAAAATAAAGATACTAAAAGACTTATACAAAACTATATACAGGCGTCATTCCAAAAGAATGACCTAAGTCGACCGACGCTTTTAACCTAACCCAAAAAAGTTTAAGCTAAATAATACATTGATCAACGTACCATCAGTTTAATAAGTTACACTAAGGTCTTGTTTGCATTTATATATTGGCACAAATATGTATTAATTTTAACCAGCCCTTATATGTCTATTTTCTTGATTACAACAAGATATTTGACAAAGTCTGTCATGTCCATTCCCACATCTACTTCGAAATAAAAAGTTGGATCTGATATATAACAAGTTGCTTCTGTAAGGGGTTGATAAACTTCCAGATCAAATATAGATACGACGAGGAAAAGAGAATGGGTACATACTTTCTCCGCAGCTCTTTAACTTGGACTACAAAGAGATAGTTTAAGAAGCACTAAAAAACGTTAATAATTATTAAAGTTAGGATATTTATTATGGAGGAGCCCTTGATCACCTTTCCATTCGACCTGAGGGGCTTATTGTGGTTTATCCCTAGGTTGTAGTTTTCCTGTAGTCCAGCCTTTGTAATAAAGTCCATTATGGCCTAGGTGATACTTTTACGAAGTTGATAATGCTCAAATGTATTAAGCCTTATTTTATCCAACCCTGGGCAGTTTAACAAAATATGCTCGGCCGTCTTGTCCTCAGCCTGACAGAATCTGCAATCTGCAATTTGCACATTCTGTCAGTCCGATTTTGTTCGTGTATCTCTTTGTTTAAACCAGTGGTTACATTTCAACCGTTCTACTAAGACATATATTGCTCTTTTGGCTGCTGAACTTTTTGCTTTGCTAACGGAAAATTCTGGTCCTATAAATGTTTATTTTGCCCCTGTTCTGGGAATTAAGTCCGCTTTTTTCGTCTCGTTTAATACTAGTACTTCCACGCACCCAGAGTAAATTTATTTTGTTATTTTTTCCAATCTAAGTAAGATATTTAAGACAGTTTCAATCTATTTTGGAGTCAATCCGATTTGATTTCAGTACCTTTAATGTCACCTAATTACGAGATATTATTTTTATAGATCTGTCCCTGTAGTTTCTCTTTAGTCTTCCTAGCCAGCACATAATTAGATGATTTCCAAGGCTTTCACTAAGACTTAGCTTTAAGACATTAAATGATTTGAGAGCCGCCTGTATTCCAACATTGATCTGCCATTATGAGAGTCGTTTTATTCACCTCCCATTCGTCATCTCCTGAAAAGAGAACGGTAAACCGCTTTTCGAAATTATAATTAGGTTGCATTGCATATGATAATATTTATACAGATGTGGTACTCTGAATACTGCATATAGCACGCATAATTAGTACGACAAGTAAGAACAGTATGAGGTTGATCTGCTAACAGAGAGAGACCGCCTATAGTATGAAATTAGTACCGACATACGAGTTTGTTTTTAACACACATTAAATTGAATTCTAGTTTTGTCAAAGTAATATTCAGTTTTAATGACAGAAACGTCAAATGTACGTTTATTTTTTGATTAGTAATAATTCTGGTTTTATCCGCAAAAAAAAAACAGAATCAAGTAATTGATATTTCATATTACGAAAATAGTAATTAGTAATATTGTTTTATATGTGGTTCATGACGACGCCGTAATACACGCCGCAGCTTGAGCGCTTCATTAACGACAAAAATAATTTAGATGAAATAAGCTTATATACTTATCAGAAAATGATAGAACAATGTTTGAACTAGAATTTAGGCCCTTGGTGAATTCAACAATAATATTTTTACTTGTGTTTTTGAACCTTGAAAATCGTAATTTTGTGCTTTTTTTAGTTTTAAATCGTTAATAACTCGAAAACGAAAAAGTTTGCAGAAAAATTACAAGAGACCTATTTTGTTCAGAATGATCTAAAAAATAAAAAAAATTGTCAGGGTCGAAAAAATTAATTATTATAATTTGTTTAAAAAGATTGTATAAAAAAATTTAAACAATTTTTCGCCTGGGCGACCTATTGAACCTTATTTTGGGGTATCTCATGAAAGTGAATATGCAAATAAATCATATAGGAATATTTTTACTAATGAACCCACACAGTCTCGCAAAACCTCGCAACGTGAATGGACACACCGGAGAAGCAGTTTAAGACCAGAAAACCGGTGCCAAGAGAACACGACAGCAACAAATGTCAACACGCACACACACACACACACACACACACACACACACACAAACCCACACACACACACTCAAACCCTCAATCATACACTTACAGTTACACACATTAACACAAATTTATACACATACAATTTACTACACCAACACAATTCATACACTTAAAAATCACACATACACACACATACAAACTTTTAAATTACACAATTCATACACACATAAATACACTCGATTACACACGATACCAACATGCCACGGACACGATCAAAAGTACGAAAACAAAGAGCATCTTAGCAGCGAATGCACAGAAAATTCATTCACTTGTCCATTCTGTGGACAACAACACAGGTCTAATGCTTGACCCCAGACATCTGATCCAAAATGTCCCAAACTGTAAGAAAGGCCACCCCGAATTCTCACCAAGATGCTCACACCGCAATACACAACCCAAAAACTTCAAACAAACCCAACTCGTATACTCACCCAAACAAATCCCTTCATAAGACCTTTCCTCTGATATAAAATCCTTTTTCCATTTCACTTCCATGATCCTTTCTAATGTCTTCCCTGAAAAGAGGAGTGACACCATCCGTTATCTTAACCAAATGTCCAATACACTGTATGGGTACGCCATATCCACTTCCTGTTATATTAACCTAAAAAACCAGACCTTCACCCACCTCCGCACATAAATATAAAACACAACACTTACATGCACACCGATACACACATATCGTTTACCCACACACAACATCCAAATATATTTATCCTTTACCCTACACACTTTACCTCCACCAAGCTCATAATCCTAAACATAAACTCCCAGAGAAAAATTCAATAACTCACAATAAATAAAACCATTTATATACGCGTTTATACCAAATAAAACAAAAGACCAACAATCTGAAAAGGACCTTTTTCCCATCGAACTTGTACTTAGTAGCGGGCTTGGTTCACACGGCATCCAACAAGGTGGAAACAATTCTCCTGAAACTCCGGCCTTACAGCTACTGCACACCTATCTCGGAGAGCGGCTGCATGAAATTGACGTTTCAAGCCAACATTTTCGGACACGTTCCTTGAAGAGGCGATAGCCTAAACAAGGTAAAAACTCTGGTTCTCTCGGATGAACCCGAGGTTTTCGCCTTGTATAAATATTTAAATACAACTCTTGCTCTAGGCCTGGTAAACATTTCAAGAAATAACTTATAGGTATAACAGTATATTTTTATACGAGTTTATGTTCAAGTTTATTTATACGGGATTAAATTATTTTCTTTTGTTCAAATTTTAGAGCTAATAAAAATCCAATATAAAAAACATAAAAATAAGTAGGTACATAAAAGTTGCACTCTTACCTTGTAGCATAAAAAACAAGTTATTTATTGAAATGCAAATTTAAAACGAAAAATAACATGATCATAATACCGCCTACTCTTATAATATTTACCTACTTACAAATTTAAAAGGTTGATAAAAACATTGCTGCATTTAGTTCATCTTAATTCTGTATTTTATGTGCAAACCTTAACTATGAAACTCATAGAACATTACGATAATACTTAATATAGAATTTTATTTTTATTAATAGATTAAAATTGAAAGGTTTATATAAACAAACACTAAAATATGCAAATTACATGTATTATAGTAAAAATAACGCCTTTGTATAAATAAACGTTGGCCAATGATCAACATTTAAAGTTAATGTTAAAAAATATTAAAATAGTGAAATAATAATAAGTTTTCTAATAAAAACAAAATGATTTATTCCCCTTTTTAAGTTGAAAGCATAATGTTACAGCTTTCCTAATTAGCAGTAAACTAAGGGAGAAGGTTATAGATTTTAATACTATATGTAGAAGATGTGATCTTATGTCAAAATAGAGAAAAAGTTATCCAATTTAACATTCATTACTGTATATACTCCGTGAGAATGCCAAAGAAGAAGACAAAAATGAGTTTTACGAGAAATTCAAAGAGATATACGAAACTATAGCCAAGAATGGGGTATTAATTTTACTAGGCGATTTCAACGCAATGATAGGAAAAGAAGAGATAAATAAATCATCATGATCATCCAGCCTCAAGAGTCCACTGCTGAACATAGGCCTCTTCCTCATGTTTCCAACCCCGTCTATCTTGCGCCGCTCTCATCCAGTTTTTATCGAGTCTTCTTAAATCGTCAGTCCATCTTGTAGGTGGTCGACCGACGCTTCTCTTGTCTTCCCTTGGCCTCCATTCCAATAACCTCTTTGTCCATCGCCCATCTGTCATTCTGGCTATGTGTCCTGCCCATCTCCATTTTAGTCTGGCTATCTTCTCGATGATGTCAGTCACTCCGGTTCTTCTCCTGATGTCTTCGTTGGTTATTCTGTCTCGCAGAGTTATTTCTAACATGGACCACTCCATTCTTCTCTGCGTGACTCTCATTTTGGTAGCTGCTGCTTTTGTTAAGTGTTTCTGCTCCGTACGTCAAGACTGGGAGGACGCACTGATCAAATACCTTTCTCTTTAGGCATGTGGGTAGCTCACTTTTAAAAGTTTCTCTCAGTTTTCCAAATGCTGCCCACCCAAGGCCGATTCTTCTCTTCAGTTCATGAGTCTGGTTATCCCTGCCAATCATAATTTCATGTCCCAGGTATTTATATCTATCTACGAGTTCTATTTCTTTTCCACCAATACTGATGTTCTGGTTGGGTACCAAATTGGTCATGATTTTTGTTTTCGAGATATTTATATTTAAACCTACACTTTCTGTAGCCACAACGAGTTCCTGTACCATATCTCTTGCCATACCTAGATCTTCAGCTATTATAAGTATATCATCGGCGAAACGTAAGTTGTTTAGATATTCTCCATCTATTTTTATTCCCTTTGTCATCCAATCCAAATTCTTAAAAGCATGTTCTAGCACCGTATTAAAAAGTTTAGGTGACATTGGGTCTCCTTGTCTAACCCCCCGTTCTATTTTTATGCGATTACTGTTAGTATGTAATCTGACAGTGGTTGTTGCCTGCAGGTATATTTTGTATAATAATTTAGTATATCTATAATCTAGCCTGCATTCTTTAAGCGCCTGTAATATTTTGCTTAGCTCAACTGTGTCAAAGGCTTTGTGAAAATCGATAAATATTAGAACTAGAGGTTTATTGTATTCCACTGCTTTCTCTATTAGGGTTTTTATACTTTGTAGATGGTCATTTGTTCCGTAACTTTTTCGGAATCCTGCCTGTTCCCTTGGTTGATAAGTCTCTAATTTTCTTTCCATTCTCTTAAAATAAATATATACATACATAAATACATACATACATACATAAATAAATATATAGCTGGAAAGGAAACTTTCCACACAGTTACGAACACTAACGGGAGGATGCTTTGTAACTTAACCGCAACAACAGACACATTAGATATATAGATTGATAGATAGATAGATAGATAGATAGATGGTTTATTGGTAAGAAATGAATAAAAAAGTATTTTTTACTTAAAGTCAAAGATAAAAAAATATATGTCAATATAGTTAATATACACATAAATATAAATATAAAACATAAAGGCTGGCCTAGATATTAACCTCGCGAAAACAGAGTACCTCTCTACAAGTGAAGAAAACATAGAAGATCTACAGATTGATGACAACGTAACAATCAAAGGAAAGGATAAATTCAAATACCTGGGGTTTATAATCACGAAAAAGGCAACAACAGAGGAAGAAATTACACAAAGATTAGGACAAACAAGAACAGCAATCCGACAACTTAACTCAGTATGGTGGGATAGACACCTAAATATGAAGACAAAAACGCAGATTTATAAAACATTAGTGCGAAGTATTATGACATATGGGGCTGAAAATTGGATCATAAACAAGAAAACCAGCAGTAAGATAGTAGCAACAGAGATGGAATGCCTGCGAAGATGCTGCAGAGTAACAAGAATGGATAGGAGAAGTAATGACGAAATAAAGCAAAGAACATTAATAGAAACAGACATACTAACATATATAGAACAAAAAAGACTAAAGTGGTATGGACATGTAAGAAGAACTAGCGACAGCAGATGGATAAAGAAAATAACCGAATGGAGCCCCATAGGAAGGAGGAAAAGAGGACGACCCCGAAAATCCTGGAGGAACGAAGTAGACGACGCCATGAGTAAGAGAGGACTAAACGATGGAGAATGGAACAACAGAGAGAGATGGAAACGGTTGAGCGAGGGAAGGCAGTGAATACTGTAGAATCCCTAAATATATATATATATATATATATATATATATATATATATATATATATATATATATATATATATATATATATATATATATATAAAACATAAAACATAGATACAGTGTTTCTTAACTTATACTGTTGACAATTACAACAAATTAAAATTAGAAGTAAAATACTCCTCATATGTAAAAAAGGCATTCACTTTAAGATAACTCCTAATTTTTGCGCCTTAAACTGATGAAAATTAAAAGCTTTTATTCTAGCTGGCACTAAGTGGTAGAATTTTATGGCTAAATACCTTGAACCGTTTCTGGATCTCTCCAGTCGGCCAAATTCTGGTATAAAAATATTGTTAAATCTGGTGGGATAATTGTATTCTACATTCTACATGCGCATTGTATTGGCTAAGATTTTGTTTAATGTGCCACAGACACTGCATAATGTATACACAAGGTAAAGTTAAAATTTTAAAAGCTCTAAAGGAGTTTCTACAGTCTGCTCTATAACAGAGCCCAGAGATAATACGAACACACTTTCTTTCTTGTGCACACACTTTATCAATATGACAAGAGTGGCCCCAGGAGAGAACAGCATATGTCAGATGAGAATGGAAATTACTATGATAAGCTTTAAAATAGTTTCCCTGAAAGTTACGTGTATAAGGTTCCTAAAGAAGAAAAGTCGTCGGGAAAGCTTTTTCGATATATTAACTATATGTTGTTCCCAGGTTAATCCTGCAACCAAATATCCAGAAACTTCGCTCCGGTTACACATTGTGGTAGAGCAACGTTTTCAACACAAGTGTTATTTATTAAAGTAAAATTAACACTTTGTGATTTAGAGTTGTTCAAAGAGAGACAGTTAGTTAAAAACCAATTGAATAAGTTTATTTCAGATGTTTGGCAATCAAGGGTGTCGAATTCAAAAAGGTGATAGCTTACATAGAAAGTAGTGTCATCAGCAAATAAAACAGTGTTAACTGTTTCATTTTTAAAGTTCACTAGATTATTAATATAGATAAGAAATTGAGCCGCGAGGGACACCAAACAACAGAGATTGTTTTTGAGAATCACACTGGTTGAGGTGAACATATTGATCACGATTTGATAGATATGAATCAATTAGTTGAATAGCATTACTATAAAAATTATAATAAGTAACCACCGAATACAACGTACCTCTACATATGGCATTTATTGACTTTCACAAGGCTTTCGATAGTATTGAAACTTGGTCCTTTTTGTTAGCCCTGAGGGATGGTCGCATAGACTCACGGTACAATACACTTATTAAAAACATTTATGAACAGGCCACATTCTACATCAAAATCAATGAAGACGAAAAAACTAAAAAATGCTTCTTGGTAAAGGTATTAGACAAGGTGATACTATTTCATCAAAACTTTTTACGTTAGCATCGGAAAATGTGTTCAAATAGCTCGTCTGGGAGCAAAAAGGTCTAACCATTGATGGTGTACGTTTAAGTCATTTGAGGTTTACTGACGACATAGTATTATTTAGTACAGATATCAAGGAACTGAAGCGAATGCTTAAGAAATTAAATCAGCAGTCAAATAAAATAGGTCTTAAAATGAACCTTCAGAAAACAAAAATAATGAGTAATTTACAAACTAATATTGTTATTGACAACGTCAGTCTTAAAAATGTAGACCATTATACACTGTGTGTCAGCCAAATGGAATAAATTAGCTAATAAATAAATGAGGGAGCATTTGAAAAAACGGTCGAATACGTCGATTAGTATTTATAGTTGCTCTTTAAATTGAATACCCTGTATTAATTAATTTTTAGATTCCCCAAATCATTTTAGACATTTTTTGAATACAATGTACTATACCTATCTTTGACTGTTTCGGAAATATTAAGCAAAATTCAAAAATTCACATTTAGAAAAGAAAATTATCTATTTGTCGAAAGACGCTACAATATATTCAAAAACTTCTAAGTAATACAAATCTAAACAATAATGTCAATGTAGATGTTCAAATGAAAAACCTAGATAGGTATCACAATAAAACTCAAAAAAGCTTATAAAAATGACAATGGAGAGATGGACGGCAGCAATAATAAAACATGACGACATCTTAAAAATATAGAAATAGCAACTGGAGTATGACAGGGCGACTCTCTATCAACGTCACTAATTAACGTCGCTATAGAAGAAATAATAACAGCTACCGAAATGAAAGGTACAATTAGAATATCAACGTCGCACCTTGTGGCGTACGCTGATGACATAGCACAAGTTGAGAAGTTGTGCAAGTAAGCATCCAAGAGATTAGAGATGAAATATGAGTTTGAAAAGGTAGAACATTTTAAAAATCTTGAAGTTCCCGATAATGGAACTGATGAAAAGAAACATCAACGAAAGAATTTTGGCAGAAAACAGAACTTACTAGAAATACAACAACTTCCTCAAAGATAAGAAACTTACTCAGAATACTTAACTGAAAATTTACAGAGGAGCAATTAGACCAGTAATCACATATGGTGCTAACGTACTGTGCTCGATACAAAAATATAAAGAAAGATCTTGGAGAGAAAAATCATTCGGAGAATAGCAGGTTCACTAAACTTAGGTAATAATGAATTTAGAAAACTAATGAACCATTAGTTCGGAGAACTTTTAAAAGGAGAATACATAGTCAGAACTATCAAGGCACATAGATTAAGATGGGCGGAACATCTAGAAAGGAGAAATCCAGAAGCAGTTATCAAGAAAATCACTAAATGGAGATCAGTATCAGACAGTCCACGAGGAAGACCGAAGACGAGATGAGAGAACCAGATAATTGCGGACCTTAATAAAATGGAAGTTAGAGATTGGAAAACCATAAGCAAAAACAGGAAAGAATAAAGAATAATTGTAGAAGGCTCCAGGTTACACATATTATATATAGGTTATATATATTGGTATATATATATATATATATATATATATATATATATATATATATATATATATATTGTCATACTTTTTCTTTCCCAACCAAAGAAAAATAAATAAAAATATCCATCGGAATAAAATTTTAAGATATCATTATAAACAAAAATGTATATAGTAATTTAAGATAAGATTTAGTGTAGATAAGAATAGAAATTTGTTTGGCAAACGACCTTTTTCCGTTTCAAACAAAATTATCAAAAAACCTTTGTTTAGAATTAGAAGACATTTTACCTGTAAGTTAATCTTTTCATTGTTTGTATAGTCGAGTATTAAATGACCATATTCTAATCTTTTGAAATATGTATAAATGATGTATTGACAAAACCAATTTTAAAGTAAGCTATTTAGTTTTTCTCTGAAACCGAAATTAGGCTTTTCCAAAATCATGGTAAACACAATTTGAGATTTTGATTGGACGGTCGTTTTTAAATGGGAATTTGTGAGCCGATCATGAGACGGGAGAAGTTAGTCATATTTTGGTAATCGAAAGGAAACAGTCGTTTGTCTCAAGATAGTGTGTGGTTCGTGAGTTTGGATACTGGCGTAACGAAAAGAAGTGAATAGTTTGAAGAAGGAGATAACAAGTAGATTAAAAGAGGTCCTTGTATCTACCGTGGGCATTTTATAAAGTATATGTGAAAGTATTCTTACGGCATCAAGTTGACAAAAGGAGGTCCTGGTGTCATAAATAAGTAGCTGAGTTTGGAGAAGTGAATCAGGTGTTTTTGTGTAGTCTGCAGGAGGTTTGCAGAGACGTTAAGAAAGAGCCGAGGTGCCAAAGAGGAGAGATTACATCGTAGAGAAGACTGGACTTTTCTGGGTATTTTCCAACATACAACTCAAGAAGAAAATAAGCTGTAAGTGTTTGTACAATTGAATTTTATATCTGTGAAGGATCGGTTTGACCTCATGGTCATTAGCATTCAAATTTAAGAACTGAGGTTTTGTTAGGCTAATCAAAAGTTTAAAGTTTTGTTGTTTCTTGTTTCAAGTAAAGAAAATTTTAAGTAAAATTGGTTTTCACGTAATATTAATGTATGTAGCTTTATAATCTTATTATTATAAAAATTTGATTTATTTTCTTGTATGCTGATTGATAAGATAATGACAGAATTTAATAATTGTTTTATTCGTTCATATAAAATAAAGAAACGTAAATCTTTGTAATATAATATATTTGTATTCTTATCCTTTCTTTTCTCTCCCGATAAAAGACAACTAGAAAATCTTTTGAATCCATCGAACACAGGTAATATAAGGATTATTTTACTTTTGATAACAAATAAGTTATAATTATTTTTTATTGGCTCAATAAACTAAGATTAAAGTTAAATAAACAATCATAACAAATGGCCCCCAACGTGTGAGGCGTAGAAAGTATTTCTAGTTAAAATTTAAACGGATAGAGAAAGAAAGCAGATTGATTAAAAATTTATTTGCCGATGGTTAAAGTTTATAATATTTGCTTTTATTACATTACATTTCAAATTTCTCTAGGTACAAATTTTTACATGATATATTTATGATATTTGATTGATTTTTACAACTGACAAAAGTTTTAAAATTTTATTGCATTTATTTGAATTTATTGCATTTGGGATAAGAGGAAAAGTTTTCGTCTTTGCAATATTACTCGAATTTCATATTTGGCGGGGATATTATTGCACACATTTCAAAGCTTCATATTTGGCGGGGATAAATAATCTAACGAACATGTCGACCACAAGGAGTCAAAGCAAAACGCAAGAAAGGAAAGAGGATAAGATAGAAGAGGAAACAATTATAGATGAAGGATCGGATAATGAAGGAAATGCTGCAATAATGGAGGAAAGAAAAGAAACAGGGATGTTAGAAAAATTATTAGCTATGATGCAAATACAGTCACAAAAAAATGGATAGAAATCAACAAGAAACAAAACAAACAATGAGCAATATAGAGCAGCGTTTGGAAAACTATGAACAGGAAATTAAAGGATGTGTTAAGGGGATAAAGAAAGAACTGATAACTCTGAGATAGCGCGT
>NW_027313693.1:0-20139 GCF_040954645.1 Diabrotica undecimpunctata
ACGCGCTATCTCAGAGTTCTTGGGATGCTTTTAAAGCTGCTAAATCTGCATTAAACAACACTTTGGAAGTTACTAATGTTAAGAGGTGAGATTTGCAATAATGGAGGTTTGTAAACTTTTATTTCATATTTTCTTATTTGTTGATTCATTTAATTTGTATTTTTAACACATTGCGAACAAAACAATTATTTGGTTGATATTTTTTTAGCTATGCTTCAACTTATGGATCAAATGTTCCAAATCTCTTGAAAAAAACAAGTCTTCTGCTTAAAGAAGGCAACATAACAGGTGAAAATCTACTAAAGGACATAAACAACCTCATCACAACCATAAGAGAATGCAATGTAACTGTTAGGTGGCTGATGCTGCATACTGTACTAAAACCTGGCCAAACTGATAAGTTAAAAAGATCAAAACAACTCAGAGAATTGGTCATTACAGAAGCCAAGTGTGAGCCTGGACTTCTTTTCAAACTTCTGTTGAACACTGCACAGCTGGAATTGGTAATAAGAGATTTGTACAAACAGCTGCTAACAAACAAAGAGACTCAGTGGGAAGAATTGAAGACTGACACTAACACTAGTTTGCTGGAGTTATCTGAAGTTTTTGGTGGGTCAAAACCACTAACTAGAATTCCTAAAAACGAAAAGCTGCAGTTATGGTTTGTAGAGATTTCCAAGGAAGTGCAATCTCTGTCCCAGGTATGTAATTAAGTCATGTATTACTTCTATAAAATTAGACGTTCAACAATTTCAAAATAAATATATTTTTGACACAAATACATAGTAATTTTTTATTTGGAAAAAGTAGATATTTTATCCCCTTTTTGTAATTTATAAGGATATGCCCCTTTTCCCACTATAATTGTTTTAATACTTTTTGTATATACTAAGTATATACAGCTCATTGGCTAAGGAACTGGCTCACCAGCCAGATGGCCTGGGTTCACTCCTTAGCACAGGTTCCAGAAAATTTTAATTTATAATTTAACTGAGTTGCCACTGTACTTCAGAGGACACATAAAGACGTTGGTTATGCAAGTAGCAGTTAAAACTAAAGATATGAGCCAGACAGTTACATAAATGGAAGATATACAATAAGCTAATTAGCTATGATACAACCAGTTATAACAACAAACAGCTTTCAAATAAAAATGGTTGATTTTTTAAGATCCACATATTATGTAATGTATCCACATATAAAATATATAACTTTCATATATATTACTTCCTTTAAAATCCTGGGTGCTGTTATAAAAATTACATTTCTACAACATAACTTAAGTATAACCAACTGGTTAGAAATTACCCAATGAAGAATTATAGTAAATAATACAATTTATTTATTATAATTCAATCTCTCAATGGCATTTTTTCATAATGTACAGCTGAACAGATGGATTTATAACATAAATAATAATAACATTGTCAATGATACCAACAATCTGGCAACACTATGTGAAAATAATAACATATTTAACAATGTGCCAGGGATTAATAAGGAAATGGCCAATATTTGTCATATCTAAAGTTAAAATAAATATAGTAGTGCCCTGTATATGCCGGTAATATGTTTTGGACATTACAGCGGTTATGTGAAACTGAATAATAACTAGCATTAAACACATCCCGTTAGTACACACATATTATATCTACTGACATTTATAATATTATATATCATCATCACAGCTATTCATTTTTTTAGATTGTGGCAGTGTCAGGCAACATGTTGTAATCCTCTTTTTGAGGTGGGTTAATTCTCTTTAATTTATTTCCCATAATTCTTCATGTTTCTTTGCAGCTTTGGTTATACATATTCAATGCTGTCTGTTTCTGCATTTTGTCATCCAGTTTGTTATTTTCATTATTTTTATGTCCTCTGCTATCTAGAAGGTACTCTCCTCATTAAATGTCTTACAAATTCTTGCTTAACTGTCTTGCTTTTATATATTTTATGTATTTTAGCCACATAGCAAGGTCTAATAAATAACCCTTAGGTTACATTGAATTATATTGAGTTATATTGAAAATATTAGATTTTAAAAACCTTGTGACACAAGGTTGATGGTTGATTCACTTTTAGGGAACATACAGATTAATTATTGTAAAATTAGTTTGATAGCAACAGAAAATTGTGAATATGAAATACAATTAATTGTTTGTACATCATTTTTCTAGGGAGAGGGGCATCCCGTAGCCCTCCCTTACCAGCCGTCACTGTTTGTTAGAGATAATCCTATTTTCGAAATTGTTTTATTCATTTGAAATAGAACTCCTTATCCAACTGAATTATTGTATTGGTAAATGGTAGGATAGTTTGACTATGCCTGAAAGCTTGAGTATTTTAAACTAAAGATGAATATGTTATTTAATTCCTACATAATATATCAGCAATACCAATGGGAGAGGGGTTTCAAGTTATTGATTCATTACGTAGATATCTATATTTATAATGAATATTTGAAATTTTATTTACTTTATGCAAACTTTCATATAAACATAAAATATTTCTCAGGAAAATAGCAGTTCATCTAGAAAAATAGTCCTGTTAATACAAGCCCTGGAAGAAGTACAGGAATTCCACCAACTGGATAACAACATGCAGGTTATCCAATTCCTTTCAGAAACTAGGAAATATCTAGATCAGATGGCCAGAACGATGACTATAAAAGAAGATATTTTGATTAATTTGCAAATAATAGGAGATCTCAGTTATGCTTGGGAACTCATTGATTATTATACCAACATTATGCAACTAGGTAAGTCAAGCCTTGACTTTTCTTCTTAGGGTTCTGTATCCATTAGGACATTAGCACCTACACTAGACCATTTTGTATTACTGCTGATCTAAACAACTTATTCATGTTTTGTTACATGCATTACTGAGTATCGTTTATCCATACATTTTTTCTTCTTTCTGCTCCTCTTGTATCTTCGATCTTACATCCAATCAAGGTTTGATTTCTATGATAAAGATATGACCGAAATACTTAAATGAAATACTTAGATTTCTTTCTTTAATTTGGTTGTTAGTTCATCGTTTTTTTTTTCCATTCTTTTTCAATGTTTACTGATATTACTGACCCATGATATTCTCGGTCTCTTCAATAATATTAGACTCCGAATATTTTCATTTTCTTTTATAACTTTTTTGCATACAAAACCGTAGAATACGTAGCACCTGAGTATTATGTAGATCTTACTTCCTCCATCCGTGCTTTTCCTTCCCAGGTACGTTATTTTGACTACTTGTTAACATAACATAAACAAATGAGACTCAACTAGAGCAGAAGTTAAGTCAACGAGAATACAAATGGATGTGTATTATTAATGTCTTGCTGATAACCATGGTTATGAAATACTAAAAATAAAGGGAAAGGGGATAAGTTTTTAAGGGTAAAAAACATTGAGGGTTTTCATGTTACGTCATTAAGTCGTGGTTTGAGATTAAACTGGGTATACCAACGTGTAC
Source organism: Diabrotica undecimpunctata (assembly GCF_040954645.1). Lineage (NCBI taxonomy): Eukaryota > Metazoa > Arthropoda > Insecta > Coleoptera > Chrysomelidae > Diabrotica > Diabrotica undecimpunctata. Next base: position 3,472 of record NW_027313693.1, read on the forward strand.
ATTGGAGCTTACAAGAATAGAGTTATGAGTTATTCACAGATGCAGATAGGTTTTGTTTATACCCTGATTTAAGAAGAGTGAGGGTTTGGATTGGAGAGGATCTGGCCGACAAGAGAGTTTCAGACATTAACACTGGAGGAGGATCTGGTCTGAAAGAGAGTTTCAATATATTGATCATATCTTAGAACCTGTTGTCCTTCCATTTGCCACTGTTAAAGGACTTGATTTGCGTTACATGCAGTATAATGCAAGGCCACATACAGGAACAGTAAGAGATTAGTTTCATAATGAAGATATTACACTTTTACCTTGGCCAGCACAATCGGCAGATTTTAATCTCGTCAAGAATGTATGGAATATGCTTCAAAGACTGATTGCTTCTCATTTGCACAATGTTTATACTAGACAACGTCTGCAAGATTTTCTTACATAGGAATGGATGGGAAAAAATTTAATTTCAAGCAAGCGAAGGCGGTGTTAAGCTGAAATTAAACTCTGAGATAGCGCGTCAGATTATTAAACATATTTGTTGTTAGATTTTTATTTTTTATATTGACTTTTATGTTAAAAATTTCCATCAAATTAGTGCACTTCTTAACTTTTGTTTTATCATTTCATCATAAAGAAATCATATTAGTCTGAAATTGAGATGAATTTATTGTTGACTATTATATCAGACATTATAACTGTATGTCACTTTTTACAATCCAATCAACACTGATGTAAATACGAGAAAAAAACTTATTTGTTCCTGAGACATTTTTGACGTGTGTATTTGTGTTTCTTTGCCTTGTCAATAATCCTTCTCATAATCTATGGAGCACAAGAATACGTTAGCATATTTTCATTATTAACCTTATTAAAATAAACTGCTTCTCTTGTTTTCTTTATATTGGTTGATCGTTTTTCACAATTAACAATCTCTTATATTTTTTTAGGGATCAGAAGAGAACCAACCCTAGTCATTAAAATGCGAGCGGTATTTTTAAAACTTTCTTCTGCTCTGGAAATCCCCCTGCTTCGAATCAACCAAGCCCACAGCGAAGACCTGATATCAGTGTCGCAATACTACAGCAAAGAGCTGGAAATCTATGTTCGAAAAGTATTGCACATTATCCCGAGTATGATGTTTGAAAAATTAGCAAGAATCATCGAGATGCAGACGACTGTACTGAAAGAATTGCCAACCAGAGTTGATAAGGATAAAATCAAGGATTATACTCAGTTAGACGAAAGATTTGAGTTTGCTGAATTGACCAATTCGATATCAGTGTTCAGTCAAGGTGAGATCCACTGATTCCTTAATCGTACTATTTAATCGTTAATGTTGTTACTGTTACTAGTTATATGTAAAAAGTTGAATCGGTTTAATGCTTTATATAATTTTCTCAATATTTTTATTTTTTCTGCGGTGCATTGGTAAATATACAACGATGACGGATTTCCGAGGGGCAAATACGCGACATAATTGTCGCGTAATCAAAATATTAGAATATTTTATTATACGTTAAAAGTTAGTTTATTTGAATGCCACTCATTTTAACTGCGGCGTGAACATACCCCCTTAATGTACTTTATTTACTGGGCTACGCATCCCTTAGACACGATGTTCTTACTCCTCAAGATTGGGTATTAGGATGATGTATAGTCGGCTTCACGGTTCAAAAGATCCGTGTGTGTCAAAGGGCGATGGAGCGTGCTATGTTGGGCGTTTCACTACGAGACAAGATCCCAAATCGCCAGCTACGACAAAGAACAGGAGTGGCTGATGCAGTAGAGAGAGTAGCAACACTAAAATGGAACTGGGCAGGTCACGTGGCTCGAATGACAGATAATAGATGGACAAAGCGGATACTGGAATGGAGACCAAGAGATGATGCCTACCGAAGCAGAGGTCGTCCACCAACACGTTGGACTGACGATCTAAGACGTTGTCATAGGAATTGGATGCAAGAGGCACAAGATCGAAATAGATGGAAAATTATGAGGGAGATCTATGTCCAGCAGTGGATAAGCGAAGATTGAATGATGATGATGATAGTCGGCTGTCCTGTATCCATCCGTTTGTATTCAGCGCTTTTCTGCATTGGATTTTTGTATTAGTGAAGGTTTTCTTCAGGAGTATGGGTTTGGATATCAAGTATATGATTACACCGTGAGGTGGTTTTTCCGGAGTGGGATCCGGTAAACTTTTGCCTAACTCTTAGGTGAGCAGTCCTTAGATTACTTGTAGGTACTACAATAGGGCAGTCATGACGAACATGAGCACCTCCATCGACATTAAGGTCGCACTGCTATTTGGAGAGGGACACGAAATTGAATTTAAATAATGCTAACATTATCTTGTCTAGGAACAAATGTTTAATTTTGTGGTTTTAGGTTCTGTACGTAACACAACAAATAATTTGGGAATAATGTCATACATGTTCAAAGAAAGAAGTTCATACATTGCTGGAAGCAGATCTTGACATAAATTACAGATTAATGGTATGGAATTCTTATATATTTTTCAGGTATGAGGATGATGAAAAGTACTCTAGTAGGTGTCGTACGCTTGGATCCAAAGCAATTACTAGAAGATGGAATACGAAAGGAATTGGTCCAGCATATTTCAAAGGCTTTGCACAATGAGTTGATATTCAGTCCAAAAGCGAGATACGAAGAACTTGATCAGAAACTGAAGAATTTGGTGAGGATCATGGATGGGTACAAAAGATCTTTCGAATATATCCAGGTAAATGATTTACGTACATGTATATTACAGGTATGAGTTATAGAACAATATTGTACTAGTCGGTGTCATATGCCGGAGTTCTCAGCAGTGAAGGGGCACCTGTGTTTCTTAGCCTTAAATTCGGGACTTGATTGACTCTTTTTTAACAATTCTTTCTCTTATAATTTCTTGTTGCCAAAAATTTTTGTTACTTTCTTTTCTTGGTGTAGTAGGTTCATTACATTTTCTCTTCCCTTTTGATATGCTAAACATTGATTGTATTCTGATATTACAATGAAGAGATCTTCTGCATAGTATGAACTGTTGAGATTTTTTATGTGATTCCCAAACTTTACCTCATAAGTACTTAAATGGATAAACACAAATTATATGTTTTTTTTGGGTTTTAGGATTACATAAACGTAAATGGTTTAAAAATATGGCAAGAGGAAGTTACTCGAATTATCAATTACAACGTAGAACAAGAATGTAACGGATTTTTACGGTTCAAGGTTCACCCCTGGCAGAGCGTTTACCAGAATAGATACGTGCCGATACCGATTTTTCCGTCGATAGATCAGAGCGTCAATTTCATCGGTCGGTTGGCGAGAGAAGTCATAAGACTGACAGATCCTAGGTAAGTTGCAGGTTTTTAACTCCTCATTATATTTTTGTAGCAGTAAATGGTGGTTCGTTTGCAGTTTTTTATTTATTTTAATAAACCAAAAGACATTGCACCATTTTATAAATCCGTGGCTTGGTTCTAGGGCCAATGTTAAAATTCTTCGAAATTTAGTGTGGCCCTGATTCTTACTGAGAAAGATTAATACTTTATTGTGTAGAAAGTTCGTAAGTCTATGGACTGTCATAAGCACTGTATGGAAATTCCACCAAGGCCAATGTAAATTACTAGCATGTTTCATATTTTATAAAAACGGCCACAGTAGATATAGGCCCGGGGTTAAAGCTTAATGATGGAATAGTGCAACAATATTTATACGGTATGCATTATATTATGACAAATGATAGAAAATAATTAAAATACTATACATCTTCATTCTCTCTGATGAATGCTGTGGAAATCATTCTATATTCATATTTTTTTAGGTCATCAGTGTATTTGGACACTACAGTTACTTGGTATGAAAACAAAACTCACAAACAAATTATAAACAAACAGACCATCGCTTCCATAGCCTCGGCTATTGAGATAGCGGGATTAGTCGGTTTGGATCGACTATTTTCGTTCATGATTGTTAACGCACTTCAGAAGCTTATAGGTAAGTCTAGGTCTTTCTAATATCCCACAGAAATTTGAGTTCTCACCGTTTTATAAGATCTCTTGGTTTATCGCAACTAACCAAAAATATGTATGAATAAAATTCGGCAGAAGAACTTTCAAAGTGTTATCTTTTGGGCGATAGCATTCTGTATATTTATTTAGTGGAATGTATCCAATCGTTTGGCGTGCATAAGTTATTTAATTGCTATTATAATTGGCTCGTTTGAGAGGAGTATTAGACATTTTTATTCATAACTTTGTTGTCTTCCAAAATTTCATCGTTTTGACATAACATTTATTTAATTTCAATTTTTTATAAACAAAATGATTGTATTCGAAGTCCCTATGACGTCTCACTTTCAAAGAAAATTAATTTGTACTTTTCATGTATCAATGCATACGTTTCCATTGATATCACATTAATTTCTACTTGTGAAGGATGGCTACGGAAAATAAACAAAATAACAATTGTATTAATGTCAAAGATATTTTGCTTATTTTCTATGGATATACTCCCACAAATGTATTCTCTCTTAAATCGATCTTCATTTGAGTCTCTGTAAATTGAAGTTGCTCCCGCCTGATGAATGCACAAATCACAAATTCGGTGTTGGTTTGAGAGCATCTACTATATTACCGGCTCTTAGGAGCATCTCTACATTTCAACTCTCAAAAACTTTTCACAACTGATCCAAATATGGTTTCGGTCGAGGTCACTCCAAGAGTGACTTCCCTTACAAAAAATTCACAGCGTTGGGATTATATTCCTGTACAATTAAGGCATGTGCATATGCGAAATTATGTATATTAATTAGAGTTTTGAGACTGTATTAAGTTTATAAAAAGCTTACAAATACAGTAGACTCCCTCTATAACGAGAATTGAAATGGCAGACTAATTACCTCGTTATAAGCGGATCTCGTTATATTCAACAACAATAGTACTGTGCATACATATGAATATGTAGTTTTCTAAAACATTAACTTTCTATAGTGAAGCCATTCGGAGCAATATAAGATGCTAATAAATACTGTTTGAATGGCGTTTTTGAAAAAAAGTTGTTTACTTTTATTGTCAATGATATACGTTAAAACAAAAAATCTGTATTCTGTATATCTATATAAGCGTATTTTCAAGAATAACATAAACTACTGCGTCTGCAATTTCAAGAAGTCTGTCATTTTTGACTGCTTTAAATTGTCCAGTATTCTATCAAATTTTTTAAAGATGTGAAACAGTTTTATGCTTCTTCATTTGCGTTTTTTCTTTGGATAAAGTTTCTGACAACCTTTAAAACACTTTCCACATCTTGTCTATTAGGACCTATATTATTAGGTGTGAATGGTCAACCCCCTACAATGACACTTTGTGAATCATAAATTGTAAATTTCCGACTAAGAATCATAAATTGTAAGAAGTTTATTGCGGACGGCAGTTAAAATGGGTATTTATTTATAGCTATCGGGCCAAAACATAAAAAACACGTTTTTCAATCTTATTTTCTCTCGTTATAAGCAAATTTACCTCGCTATAGAGGGTTATAGTTTAATAGAAATTTCACGTTACATCTAATGTACCTCGTTATAAGCGAAAACTCGTAATAACCGTGTTCGTTATAGAGGGAGTATACTGTATTACAGTACTTCATTAGTGGCATTATTTTTTGCATATACCTAATAAAATTAAATTATACTCTAAGAACGAAGAAAGGGAGATTCATTGTTCAACCTGATTATAGATGAAATAATAAAAAGAGTAAGAACTAAAAAAGAATACTAAATGGGAGAACAACAGCTTGAAATCATTTGCTATGCAGACGACGCAATACTACTCTCTCAAAGTGAAGATGATGTACAACGTATGCTGCACCAATTTAATATAACCGCCAGAAAATTTATCATGTTAATTTCTCCAAAAAAGACAAAATGCATGGTTATAACAGTAAATTTAGATGTCAATTGGAACTGGAAGGTCAGATAATAGAACACGTGATGGAGTTTAAATATCTAGGCATCACATTATATAGTTACGGAAAGATAAAAACAGAAGTGGAAGATCAAGTAAATAGAGCAAACAGAGTCGCAGGTTGCTTGAATAAAATAATATGGAGAAATAAAAATATTGGGAAAGAAATGAAAAGCAGAATTTACAAAACAGTCATGGACCAATAATGTCATACGCGGCAGAAACACGACCTGACACAGAGAGGACAAAAATGATGTTAGAAACAGCGGAGATGAAAACACTTGATGGTAAAACACTATGGGACAGAGCTAGAAGTACGTATATACGACGTAGATGCAAGGTGGAGAACATCAAGGACTGGGTAAGAAATAGAATTTTGGGTGTCTCTTGAATAATGGCATGATTCTAGGTCATGAAAACATGATATCGCCATTAGCATGGTTTTCGTGGACAAACTGAATCAATTTATTAATGTAGCTCTGACTATTCAAAGCTTCACCCCTCACTCTTCCTTCAAAAGGTCGGGATACACCCCTGTTGGAAATTGCGCACCAGACAAGGATTTTATCTGCAAATGTCGCTTTAGTTTTGTGTCTAACATTGTCAGGCCATTCTTCTACGTTGTCTGTATAAAATCTATCGTTTCTTTTCATTTCAGAATTACTCAAAGTGAATCGTCATCTAAAATAATAGTGACTCGAAGTGAAATACTTTTCGTCATATAAAATAATAATTTTTTCATTGGCAAAGTGTACCAGCCTCAGTTAACAACAGCATCTTGGAATACAAAGTAGTTGCGCTTGAAAGTATTTGGGGCACTTACAACGCTTTCGATATTAAAGACCATTCCTCCTCAATTCCAACGATATCCTACTCTTAGAAGATCTGTATTAACGAGCCAGTTTCCTCTTTGACATTCTAACTTGGTTTTTGGCTCTTCTCAGTAATCTCTCTGACCTCTGTGCAATAATTGCACGTGGTCTTCCACTTTTTGGGTGATTCAGACATGGTGTGTCCTGCTCGCACTGCGCCATTATTCTATAAATAGTTCTGCGTAAAATGTTTTCATTCAGAAATATTCGACAGATTTCAGCTTTGGTTACTCGCCAAACCAACTTGTAGATAGTTTTTCTTATCTTTTATTTACACAACATCTTAAAGCGAACACTTCAAAATAAAAAAATCTCAACATATAGTAAACAAAGTTAACAAACTTTTGTTTCGAAAGGCAAATTGATATTATTCTTTTTTTGTTAATATTACAGCCAATGAATTTTGTGCCACAACTTTTAGAACATACGTTAGTAATGGTTAAGGATAAGACAAAGAAAAAAAGTACAGATATGTGAGGGGAACATACGATGCAGTTAATTTATAAGAGCTAATAAGAGAAATAAAAAGTATAAACTGGCCATTAGTTCTTATTCTTGTACAAGAAATTGGGGTCTGAAATTACAGAGGTACACCCTTTAAAATCTAAGATCAGACAGAATACTGGGAACAGGATTATTGTTGCAAAAGAACTAAAGAAGAAAATACTATCAAAAGAATTAAAAAAAAAATGGAAAAATAGTTTAAAAAAATGGAATCAAATTATATTGGAATAAGATACCAGAATAATAGCATATTTACCAAAGATGACGATGGAAACCCAATTAAAAATAATTAAATATTACATTAAATAACTTAATTAAAAAATAACGGAGAGATGGAGGACATACTGGAGGATTATACAACAAGAGTTGTTAATGGTAACAAAAACGAAGAAATTTAAACTCCAGTACAAGCCATAGCCATACCAGAACAACAGAAATAGAGGCACCGACCAAAGGGGAGATTGTAAATATAATTAAGGACTTGAAGAATAATAAAAGTTCGGGAATTATCGAAATAACAGCAGACATGCCTAAAGATGGTGGGGAGAAATTACATTAGCAGATTTACCAACTAATCAAACAAGTATGGGAAAGTGAGCTAATACCAAAAGATTCGACAAGACCACTGTATACCTGTTCATAAGAAATAAAACAAACTACAGTGTACAAACTACAATACAATAACTTAACGCATTAAAATTATAATTAATAAATATACTGAAAACTTATTAGGCGAATACCAAGCGGGCTCCAGATCAAACAAATCAGTATTATACCATATATTTACTTTAAAGGATATACAAAGTAGCAGTTACGAATATAAAAATACACTATATTCAATATTGATTGACTTTAAGTAGGCATGTGATAAAATAGACTGTCAACAAATGTGTAATGTCATGGGAGAGCTAGGAAAACCTATCAAGATGATCAAGTTTATCAGAATGACTGTAAAACAAACCCAGTATGAAGGAGCTTGGAAAGGACACAGGTTTAAAATATTTGCAGTAGAACGGGTTCTCAGACATATCTCTATCAAAGATGCTCTTTAATATGGTGTTGGAAATAATAATTAGAAAGAGCAAATTCGAAACGAAAGAAACAAGATTATATTAGACTGTTCAATAAGTTTTGAGGCTCGTTAAGAGAGGGCGTTGCCGCTGGCCTAAATTTTTTTGTTATGTTGGTAAACTCTTCATATGAACAAGTTTCATTTCAATCTGTCAATTCATCCTTTGTTTACAAGCCATTTAGTATCGTCGTTTCACAGTATTTTTACAATGGAAAAAATTAAGTATTATGCAGTGATTGAATTTTTATGTTTGGAAGGTTTAAAAGTAAAGGAAATTTATGCACAAATGTTGAAAATCAATAAGGACGCTTCGCCTTCAATTTGTACAGTGGAAAGGTGAGCCTGAGGTCATTATAGTCTATCTTATTTGATATCAGAACATTCATTAGTTGATCATGTTGTACTTTGTCGAATGCTTTATTATAGTCAATAAAAAGTAATACGCGACAGAGAGTTAAAGCTTTACGAAGCTGGCATAATATATTAACTATAACTATAACAGAAACTAACATTTCGGATCTGTGAAAATCTGCCACCACATATCGGATCCACCACAAGAATAATATTTATATCTTGTTTAAGCATCATCCATCAATTCTTTGTTTAGACTTCTTCTTCTTCAAGTGCCCTGTCCGTTGCGAACGTTGGCTATTAACATGGCAATTCTGATCTTGTTTGCGGCGCTTCTGAACAGTTCGACCGATGTGAGCCCGAACCACTTCCTCAGATTTTGGAGCCACGAGTGTCTTCTCCTGCCTGGCCCTCGCTTACTGTCTATTTTTTCGTGGACAATCAATTGCAGTAGACGGTACTTATCGTATCTCAATATGTGGCCTAGATATTCAAGCTTTCTTTGTTTAATTGTATTCACGATTTGTTTCTCCTTTCCGATTCTTTGGATTACCTCTATGTTGGTGACATGTTCGGTCCAGGATATACGAAGAATGCGTCGGTACACTCACATTTCGAATGCTTTGTTTAGACTTACGTAATCTAATACAAGTTCATTGCGTTTTCTTATTGAAGATACGTCTTTATTTATTTGTAAGGGCTTTTTAAAATCCATTCCCCTGTTTTTCATTTTATTGGTAGAAATTGTTACAATTTTATAAATTTTAGGATATTTCGAAAACAAAAACGTAAAAATAGCATCCTGGACCAACATAATTACTTCAATCCAAAAGGAAATGAAGCAGTCAGAAGAATTCGTCAATCCTTTGAAAATATACCAAACGTACGTTAATCGTTGTACTAAAATTTGGGGAGATTTTCTAGAAAACATTTGTTGGTCGGTCAGTTGCAGTTGCTGAGAAACCTCATAGCTTTCTATCTGAACACTTCGTGTAAGTTTAATGCCAAAAACTTGGAATTTTCACTGCGATCACTCGATAAGTAAGTACTATTTGGTTTGTAGAAAGCTACACCTTTTTTAAATTCTTCAAGTATACAGTTTAAAAGAAAGACAGTTAATATTTGATTTCACGTATAGTGCCTCTATATATTCGCTTATGCGTATTTCATCCTAGCAGGAATCATCAGAGCGACTGGTACACAAGCTCTAAACGTGAAAACAAATAATTTGTGATTTGCCTTGCAATTTTTAAAAGGCACAGATTAAAGCAAAAATCTGAATTTTGGTTTCGTCAATAGAAATTTTCGGATTTCTACTTTCGCGATTTATACAGTTTAGTTATTTCTGTAATTCTCTAATTATTTACATTTAATGAAAAATTGAATCTATTTTAGGGCTCTTCTCATGGACATCCAAAATGATAGGCACCATCCCAGTGAAAATCTTCTCGAATCGCTCTCCAGCTACTTCGATTACGCCGGTTTGTATCAGCCGTTCAATAAAATCTATACGACAGCAGCTAACAACCTGGACCATTCTGTAACGATGTTTATATTCGTCATATCACATTTGCACAAGTTGTTTTTACCACAAAATGCAGGTAATATTCTTACATATTCTTTTGGTGACGGCGTTTCATAACTTGTTACAACGCGTATTTTTCATTTCAAAACTAAACTTAAAGTACGAAATAGTTGTCAGTGGCGTCACTTGAAATTCAAAATCAATTTTTTGAGAGGTAATGCATTTTCCAAATTATATGCAAACATCTAAAAATAACTTCTGCATTTCTTATTAAATTGCAGTGGTGGCTGGTGAGGGAGGACTGTGCTCCACAGCACTATAAACATGATGTACAAACAATTAATTGTAGTTCATATTTTCTTATTTCATATTCACACCTTTCCGTTCAAACTTTATTCACTTTTCTGTTGAAACTTTATTTCATTAGGTATGTATATAACCGAAATTGTACAATAAATACATTAGTTTTAAGCGTACGCACTATATTCGGGGCTGATTTTATAACGCCCGATAATGGCATCGGGCCTCGAAAAAGGAGATTCGATAAAAACTGTGTAACCGTTTCAAAAAATTTATTATTATAGTCCCTAGTAAATATTCAAATCAATGTTGCTCACGCCATTTATCCGCTGAGTGCTTTTAAATTACCTCACGGACCCTACTGTAATTCCTAATAGCTAAAATCAGAGCATTCGTTAACTCCGCGAAATTCATCGTCCCTTTCTCTCTTTGAACGTCCAACAAACAGGACGAAAATTTTGTTTGAGTGGTCTCTTGACGAGGTAAGCCCAAAAATGTCTTTTTTTATATATTTTCAAATAAATATTTATTTTAGACTCTTACCGGGAGCCCCAATAGTTGCTAGAACTATGATTATTGGCTCGAAGTTATCTAAATAGCTATTAGTCCATGTAAAAGTAAGTAAAGTTCATTTAATTTTAGTGGAGCTTTAAAGCGTCTGACAAAAGTTCTGGTCCATGACAAGTGTCTGACACTTATTACAGTATTTTCAAAATAATATTCTACAAAATATGTATAAAAATCAGTTATGTAAATTTAAGTTAAATAGCTCTTATTTTTAGTTACCTTTCTCACCTGGTACCTGCCCAGGTGTCACTCAGGAAGTTTCATAAATACGCAGGTATTCAAAGCACACGAGACGCTACTCAGACTCTAAGGTTTCATCTGTGTGAAAATAAGTTATGTCTGATCGCTCTGGGATCTTACTCTATATGGATTTATGGTATGTTTCTGAAACCAAAAATTCTAAGAATATCCTATTTCCTTAGCCGCCCAATCCTATATATTTTTATGGTGGATATTATGTTCCTGCTGTGATAAATCCAACATTTCTGCCAGCCCGAGTACCTAGAGGGTAAAAAAATATATCCTTTCTACACGCCACACCAGCATTTGGATAATTCAGCTTGTACCCATTTTATATTTTTTTTATTGAACAGTGAAGATTATCTATGAACTAAATAACAGTGAAGTGATTTATTATTGATATTTCAATTACAATAAAAATCTATTTTCTACCTAATATACAAAGGTATTTTTTTATGTGAACGAATTTCGAAATTTGGGATAAATTATAATTTTATTTTCATATATTTCTTATTCATAATCTAATGCCAAGTTATAAAATGTTGGTTTTCTTACGATGGGATTTTAATTTTAGTTTCGTATAAGCACTTCTCATTTGTAATTCAATACCGTAAAACTCTGAGATAGCGCGTCTTTTCTGGGATGACGTAACTTTTTAACGTAGAATCTTTTAATAACCTTTTGTTCCTTACAAAATAATAAAGGTTAACTTTGTTTTAAATTTTTCATTTTATTTCTTTGTCTGAGCCCGTTTCCTTACGAGCATAAACTATTAAGGAATGGCACCCATTTGATTTTAATTTTAAAAATAATACAAGCAGCTTCTATATAATTTTTGAAGGAACCGCACCCAAACTCTCCGACACGAGCAGAAAGGCCTAGATTGTTTGTGTACCTAGGTTGCTCAAGTTACAACTGAAACTAAAATATGTTAAATGTATTTTGAGGTTCAGTAAAATGAAATAATTTTCTCTGTATTAAAGGTGTTTTCCAGGCGTCTCTCTAAAACCTACGTCTCTATAAAAGTGCCCACTTCCTTAGATACTCTTCCGAATGCAGCATTGACTTTTTTATAGCTCGCAATACTGGACACTTTGATTCATGTAAGGTAAGCGTCAAATATGAACCGATATTTCTATTCGGTGAGTAACCTATAATTACGTAGTAGTGGAAGGTATCATACCTAATCTCTGTTTCCCATGTATCCGCGGATAGTTACGTGTTCGACGTGTAAGAGGAAAATACTATGTTCATTTGCGTAACGAATAAAATTTCTTTCAAAAGAATATTTCGATGATTACATAATGCATCGTGCATAATGGGGAATCTGTTTTCAATGCTTAAATGAAATTTTTTGGGCAACGTAACTAACCAACTCGATCCAAAAATAAGCAAGGAATATATGTATGCCATTCGTCAATAATTGCGACAGATCGTCGACTAAACGCAGCAGAAATTTAACAAACGAAAACCAGTGAGAGTAAGCTATGACAGTGTCCAGTATCCATCTTCTTTAGACACCATCTATACTAAAGAAGTTCTGAAACTGTTTTCTTGTGGAGTTTTAAAGTTAAATATTATTTTATATTGGCTTAAACCACAATTTTTTTTTATATTTCGATTTCCAATTCGGTCATCGTTTTCAAAAATATTTAAAATAAAAATAATTAATGATCTTAACCTGTAAATGTTGGCGCTGGGTGGTAATACCAATTTGACAGTGTGTATTCCTAGTATGGCACATGTCAACCAATTATACCTTTTTGTGACCTTTACCAGACATATGCGGAGAAGTAGAGGGGTACGTACGATTTGAAATTAATGGACTTAGCTGAGAGTTCTATGACAAGCTGGTAAAGCTGGTAAAGTTATAGTGTGTTATTACTCAATAGTTAGTTTATTACTTAATAGACTCAAAATATCTTCAACATGTGATTTTAGCGCCGATTCAAAATTGTTGCAATTTTCTTTGATTCATTATATTTTATTTATTTTCAGGAAATGTTAATAAAAGAACTCAAGACCAAATAGATGGAATAGCCTTTACTCTGAGATAGCGCGCGACTCTGAGACAGTTCCATTCTTATTTGAACAGAGAATTTATAAGGCATTTGAGCAATTATACTTTACAATTGACCAAACATAACAGCAGGTGAGATTTCAATTTATTTACTAGATGTAAAAATATTTGTCTAATAAATATGAGGTTCGGCATTCAGATAATTAATTCTGTTTTGACATATTTTTGGTGTGGGAGAAATCTTTTTTAAATGAATTTCCAACGATTTTTGTAACTTCTTTAAAATACCGTTCCATAATAAATGCATTACAAAATTTCATTCGATGCCGCCGGCCAATAAGTGGCCGCTAGGCTGTGTTCGCTTGTGCCACCGACCACATACGGGGCCGCTTGTACTTTTCGGGGATTGTACAATGTGCTTGTCGGGCGTCGGCTGTCGCCTGTCGCATAAATCGGTTAGTTGATTGCTGACGTTAACAGCGGGAATGTGCTTTTCATTTCGACGCGGTAAAGAAGTGTTTTAACGGTCATTGTGCATAGTTGGATTTCGTTTACGAACTTATATTTTTTTGTAAGGACAGTTAAAATTTTAGATTGAAAGTATATTTTGTGTTGGTTATAGGCTGTTTTAGTATAGAATTTTTTTTATTTTATAATTGGAACCATTGTTATAGTGTAACAATGAATTCAGAAAATGAGACTGGGCCTTCAAAACCCAAAAAGGCAAGGAAACAAAATCGGGCTCTTACGATTGATGAGCTGGAAGATCTAGTAAATCGTTCGCTAAATGAAGACGAATCTTTTTTGTCTAGTGGGTCAGAATATGAATTATCTGGTTCTGACTCGAGTTCTGAAGGAGAGGAAGAGGTACAACAGTCAGATAATAGTGATTTAGTGAGGCAGGTGAACTTCGCTCAACAAAAACCATCCACTCGCACGGCGGAATCGAATTGGACAGAAAATTCACAAGCTCCAAATGACTTGAAAATATTGAATTTTACAAGAAAACAAAAGTTGTTAGTTCGTCATCCAGGGAATAGTCTAATGCATTTTTTTCCTTATTATTTGATCTTGAGTTTTTAAATTTTATAGTTGAAGAGACGAATAAAAATGCGGTTGCTGTTTTATCCATGAGTAGTGGAGACAAGTCGCGTATTGCTTCCTGGAAATAATTATCAATTGATGAATTTAGAGTTTTTCTTGGTCTTCTGTTTCACATGGGAACATTTCAACTGTCCAAAATACAAGACTATTGAAAACAGATAGATTATTATTTAATTTACTGATTTTTCATACACAATTATTTCAACACATGAGTAGAAATAGGTTTTTATTAATTTTGAGATGTCTGCAGTTTTACTCCGAAGAAGATGCGACTAATAAATCCAATAAAGATGTTCTAAGACAAATAAGACGAGTACTAGATTAGTTTAATAGTAAAATGGAAACCATATATTATCCGGGAAGAGAACTTTTTTTAGATGAGAGCATGATGCTGTGGCGAGATCGATTGGCTTTTAGACAATATATTAAGAACATATGACACAAGTACGGAATAATATTGTAGATGTTGACCGAGTCAAATGGAACGGTGCTCAGATTTCGCGTTTATACAGGGGCAAATGATGCAGAAGAGCTAAGCGGTACGGGACACGCTTCAAAAGTCGTCATGAATTTGATGGAGGGCTTATTAGATAATGGCCATGCCCTATGTATGGACAATTACTACAACAGCTGTGCGCTTTCTGCTAGTCTTCTCAATAGAAAAACGTGTAGCACTGGAACGTTAAGGGCCAACTTAAAAGATAATCCTCAAGAAGTTTCGAAGGGAAAGTTAAAAAAAGGAGAAAATGTGTCTTTATTCAAAGATGACACACATGTGGGTAAATGGAAGGACAAGCCCGAAGTAATGTATATAACTTCGAGTATTTATCAACAAAAGAGAGCAAGAAGTTCGAAAATCTATGGCTATTATGGAATATAACAAGTATATGTCCGGAATTGATCATCAAGATCAACTGTTATCGTACTAGCCATGTGAAAGGAAAACCATCTGGTACAAGAAACTCCTAATTCATACAGTCCAAATTCTTATGTTAAATGTCTTAAAGCTATATAAGATATACTCTGGCGAGACAAAATGCCTTTGTACGATTTTAGGCTATGTATAATAAATGGGCTATTACCAATAAAACCACCACTTGAAATTGCTCCTAAACATATACAACCAAGCCACACTTTCAGTAAGATAACTGAAATATACCAAGATAAAAACAATTACAATAGAATAAAGCAAAAAAGGCTTCGTTATTGCACCAAAGACGGAAAAGGAAGAAAATGCACCATATTCCAGTGCAACGAATTCGATGAAAAACCAGGGCTGTGTCCAGAATGTTTTAACAAATATCATAGTTTGTAATATATGCTTTTTGTTATGCTTTGTTTTTGTTATTGAACTAACATGATTTTTTGGACTAAATGTATGTGCCAGTTTGAAAAGAATTTTATTAAATTTTTTTATTTTTTAGTATTTTTTATACTATGCTCCTATTTTGTGTTCTAAATACCATTTTGTGTTCTTATTTTTATATTTTCCTAATAAATATTTTTTTATTTGTATAAGATCCCGTACGGGACCGTCGGCTTCTAACAATATTATTTTGATAACATTTGTGGCCAGTGCCGCCGGCCACTGAGTGGTCGAATTTTCTTCCTCCTCTGAAGGCTGTTTTTCCCACAAATGTTTCACTTACCATATAAAGTTTTGTTTATTTGTTATATGCCCCTCAAATAAAGTAAAAATGTCTTCTGGCCTCTGACGACTGATACCTACTTCCGTCGCGGCAGCGAATGGGTTATATCTTTATTTTGAACCAGAAATAAAGCAAAACGCCTAAAAAGCAACGTTATAGTTCACATATAATATAATACAAATTTCTGAGAGTAAAAAAATGATTTGTTCGTTCCATTTCATTTGAATTTTTCACTTAATCGTATGGCAAAAGTTCAAAGGTTTTATAATACCTCTTCTTGTATGGCCAACAGATAATGTTGGAGCTAAGGCATTACTTAACTTGGAAAGGATATTCAGGTTCTTTCCAATGGTTAAGGGAGAATTAAGATACATCTGAACTCTACAAACTCTGTGTTTATTCCAAGCTTATTGAATATAAATATGGATTCTTGCAATTGCAACATTGGTTGCTCAACAGCAGAGTGCCTTTAAACACGTGGTCAGTTTACTCTGAGATAGCGCG